>NW_025109428.1:678771-684176 GCF_011392965.1 Frieseomelitta varia
ATATAATATAATATAATATAATATAATATAATATAATATAATATAATATAATATAATATAATATAATATCTAGCTATCGGTGCCTACATTTCATCATAAAATATAATTATAATTATAATATAAAAGTCTTAAGAATTGAAGACGATATCTATGTATCTTCAACCAGATGAAAAATTATAATTTACAAAGTTCCTGTTGCACGTTCATCTTACATTAATTGGCTTCTGCTTTGAAAAAAAATCACTTGCTCCGTTATCAAAACATTTCAAGTGGCATGTGCAGAATTTATTAACTCATTATTAAAAAAGGTAAATGAGTAATGAATCTATCATCAACAAGTCAGAGTTCAGTGATAACATAATCAAAAGTCACATTGACCTTAACACTGTATACACGCAACGTTTGATACATATATATTGTCAGATTGATCGGTTTTTTTTTTTTTTTAGCGAACGATCGATCAATGCTCATCGCGGTGGTGAAGTCTCGCGAAGAGATAAATTAGAGAAAGGTCGAAGTACCACGGCAGTCTAATTCTATCAGCACACGTCCAATGTTCGTGGTTCTCTCTCTCCTCTCTCTCTCTCTCTCGTCGAAGTAAAAACAAAGAAACGAAAACGGCAGACCTGAAAACTTCCGGACATTGCTAATGGTCCGAGCCAGAGTATCGTCAGTAGCAGAGAATTTCATTAAAACGCTCAGAGTTTCTTGAACGCTATCCAATTACTTTTAGTCGCAGCTGCGCATGAAACTTCGCGTCTTGTCGCGTGTGTTCGATTCGATACTCGAGGCCTCGAGTATTGGACGTCAAACGTGCCTTTCAACGTATACTACGAGCAATTTCAGTTACTTTTCAATTACTTTGACATAACTTACGCGCGCGTTTCGAGAATCGTTGTCCTTCTCTCGCCGTTACTTTCAATTACGCGTAGTTTCTTCTTCAAAATTTTACGCGTAATTCAATAAAGTTTAATTTAATAAAGTAATTTTTAATTAATAATTAATAGTAATGAAGTATGTTTAATTAATAATTAATAGTAATAAAGTAATTATTAATTAATAATTAATAGTAATAAAATAAGTTTAATTACGTACGTAATAAAGTAATTTCGTTATTATTGCATACACGAGAATTAATATATTAAATATTGTAGAAACAGAAGGCCCTTGCATTGTTATTTTTGTATTTTCTCTGTTTTCAAATAATTCATTCATTAGAATGAAGAATCAGTTTTTCCAAAGTGTTTTCATTGTTTCATATGTTAATTGTAATTAATTAAATATTAAAATAAACATATGTTAATTAATTTATTATAGAGTCATTATTCTACGTGTTAAAATTGTCGATCTCAGAAACGAGAAAGTTGGATTATTTCTTCTTTGTTCTTAAAGCAATTCATTCGTTAGAAAAATGTTACATGTTTTCATTAAAATAATTTCGCTGTTTCATACATTAATTATAATTAATTGAATATGAAGTCATCATTCATATATATTCATATGTCAATTATAATTAATGTAAAATATTTTATTAAATATGAAGTCATTATTCTATTTCATATTCATATATATTCATATATTAATTATAAGTAATTAAATACGAAGTCATTATTCCGTATTTCATTAAAATTTTCATTGTTTCATATGTTAATTATAATTAATTAAATATGGAAACATTATTCTATATATTAAAATTATCGATTTCAAAAATGAAAAGAGGTGGATTTTCTGTATTCTTAAAGCAACTCATTCTCGTTTAAAAAATAATCTTGTTATTCCATATATATTAAGAACGTCGATTTTAGAAAATTGCATTATTTCATATTTTCTTTGTAACAATTCTTCTTAAAACAATCTATTCGTTAGAATGAAAAATTAGTTTCTCCGAAACATTGCACGTTCAATGAAAATAATTTCATTATTCCATATATTAAAGTTATCGATTTCGGCAATAAAAGACTATTGAATTATTGCTTTTCCCTTCTTTGTCCTAAAACAATTCATTCGTTGGAATGGAGAACTGTCATTTCCATTATTTTATTAAGCAGTATGAAATAACAAAAATTATAAGAATTTATGATCGAGTCGTTTGATTTTGAGATTTTTCATTTATTTGTGTTTTTCCTTTTCTGGGCAATATAAAATACAAAGTGAAATCATATATCTAGTATTTCAATGGTTTCAAATAAATTTCTATAATGACATGCAGCTCAGTGATAATTAATCTACACAAATAATTTCTCCAACACGTTTAACAAGAAAACAATTTTTATTATTCCAAATGTAGAAACTGTAGATTACATAGGAATATATGTGAATGACAACTGTGTGTACAAAAATAAAATTGAGAGTAAATAGTAACATTTCTCAATTAAAATTTTTTTTAATTTCCATTTTTTTCAGTCGCAGGGACCACTTGTGTCTGTTGTTAGCGACTTGAAATTAAATTAAAATTCTGCTAAATGCTTCAAGTTGCAATCTATTCATAATATATATACATGTTCAAGTCAAATAACAATTTTATAAAACTCAATATAATGATGATTTTCCTATAATTCCCTAGGAATCTCGTTTCTTTGAAAATAAATTGCTTGGAGTTTGTCTTATTGTGACTGCGATAGTAGAAAAACACACTGTTGTTGTATATGTTGGCAAAAATTCAGTTAAAGGCGACAAAAGGGAAAAATTGAATGAGAGAATTGTTTGAAAACACAAATGGAGAAAGTTTTGTAGTAGAAGTTTGGCATAGGTGCGATTGTCGTGCAAAAAACATTTTATTCTCTGCAGGTTAAAACAGTTCAGTTCAAACGTCGTACAGTTTGGTACCCAAAATAATAACAGAATGTTACTTTCAAAATAAATGATACAAAATCTCTCAAAGTCACTCTTCATGAACGATTAAACTTTTAAATTGCTCGTGTATTTTATTATGGAATTGTTAATAGTTAGCTATTAACATTCGATAGAATCTTTATTGTACGAAATATCACGTATTTATTAATGTATCAATACACTTTCAAAACGTAAAATAAAAAATAAAAAATGTTTACGAACAAGATACTACTTTCAGAAATGATCGCAGATGATCAAATTTTTAAGTTGTTTATTACAGAATTGTTGATAATAATACGTTAATGCTTGATAGATTTCTCAGAATTCACTAATTAACGTAGAAGCAAAATATTAATTTCAAGGTACAAAATATAAAATCTCTCGCAGTATTTATCGTAGATGATCAGAAATTGCATGTATTTTGTTATCGGATTGTTAATTTTATTATTAACGTTTTATGAATTCTTCATTATATAAAGTATCATAAATTTGTCATGTTGACACTCGCTGAAACAAACATAAGATTTATATGATTGATTAAATACATTGGATCAAAAGTTTGATTTCTATTTCATACTTAGTTTAATATTTCGCTGTATATTTTTTGGTTTTACTAAAACAAACTTTAGGCAAAGTAATCACTACTGATTCACATACGTGTATCCTAATTCTATAAAATTAACTTTTCGTAGAATAGTATTGTGGGACAATAATTAAAAAAAAAAAACAGAATTGTAGAATAGAAAATCCTTTGAGTTTTAATGTGAGAATCTTCCAAAAAATTTGCCAAATTTTTTGTTTTTGTATCTATCAGAAATGTTTGTTGAATTTCAATAGTCTACAATAGTTTTTCATAAAATATTGTATATATATATATATATATATATATATATAAGTAATATATAGTAATATATAGTAATATTAGTAATATATATATAGTAATATATAGTAATATATAGTAATATATATTAGTAATATTACTATTATAATATTATTATATATTATTATATATATTACAATATTATTATAATATTATTATATATTATTATATATATTTTAATATTATATATTATTAAATAATATTATAATATTATTTAATATTAGTAATATTAGTAATATATACAGTAATATATATTAGTAATATTATAGTAATATATATTAGTAAAGTTTACACATTTTTAGCAAATAACATCAATAAATTTTATTGGAAATAATGAAATTAAAATTTTTATCAGAAATAATACATTGCCCTATACAAAATGGATCAACGCAACAAGTGATGAATATATTCATCAACAACCGATGGATGCTTAAATCCTCGACCCATAGCAAAAAAAAAAAAACTTTCGCCAACTGTGCGCCGAAACTGCGAGAAACAAATCAACAATGAGTCCCATTCCGTTTTAAACGAGACGAAACGCGAAAGCCAACAACAAGATGTCGAATTTATTAACATAACTGAATAAATGGCTCCAAGTTGCCCATGGTTGGGACACGTAAAAAGAATCATGAAAGTCGCCCGAAGGTCTTGATGCATGCCGTTATTCAAACTCCGTTCGGCTCTCCCGATGGAGAGCCGAGAGCCGCGGCGGATCGATCTATGAATAATGTACAACGACTGTAAACGACAATGACGAATTCGTATTCGATACGTCGTGTCCTTCTGGCCACGTGTGCTGAAGTGGATTAACAGTCGAACCGTCCATTTAGAGATGGTTCGAACTATCGGGGATCGAGGTTGCGATAGTTTGACGAGAGATGGGGGGTTAGAGTGACGAATGCCACGAGCAAGCAAACCGTTTACACCCTTCGACAAGGTGTACTTATCCACCGACACGGCGATTATTGTTTGATTTGGTCAGAAAATTGCGGTCACTCGATCTCGAAATCTGCTGGGTTAAGGGGACAGGACAGTTTGACGGGCCTAAAAGTGGCGAATTTGGAGGATTAGTAAAGAAAAAGTACATGTTTGATTGACATGAGCTTTTGTGACTTATTTTTAGCACATTGTGAACTATAAAGAGCAACATTAAAAAAGAAAAAAGGAGGGCTCTTGTTTAACCTTTTTAACGGCATCCTTTTACATAATTGTTTTTTACTATCGGTGTGCATGATTCCAGTCCAAACCAGGATTAATTGTGACCAAAAGGCAAGAAAAGTTGAAAAGTAAACAATAGGGACTGACGATCCAACACTTTCTTCTTCTTCTTCTTCTTCTATTTTTCTTTAATGTCGCATCGACAGCGAGGTCATTAGCGACGACAGTGCCATTAGATATGTGTGTAGTAGTTTATGTTTTTTGAAATATGTCATTTTGAGAAGTCAGATTTATGTTTGCGTTGATTCCGTATTTCTGTCTTTGGATTTCTGTGGTGTGGCATTCGTGCGCTATGTGGGTTATTGTTAGTGGACGGTTATTGCAATGAGTGCAGGTGGGTGGTGTAGTTTTTTTTGATTTTGTGTTCATGTGTCAGCTTGGTATGATCGGTTCTTAGGCGTGAGATAATTATTCCTTCTTTCCTGTTGGTAAGGTTTGGTGTTTGCTGGTGAAAGTCTTGGATACTTTTGTGTAG
>NW_025109428.1:684777-707655 GCF_011392965.1 Frieseomelitta varia
TGTTTTTGATGCATCGAATTTATGCCAAAAGTTTCTACGTCTTTTGTTTATATTTTTCGAAATTGTTGAAAATTACAAAATCTCTAGTAAATGTTACACTAAAGACACGTACCAAGTTTTATTTCACAGTAATCGGTTGGTTAGATTCCGAGATACCTCGCACACCGTTTCTAAAAACCTAGTTTCGAGAAAAACGCGTTGAAAGTTTCTCGAAAGAACGTCATTTTTCATATCGTATCCTTTACTTACTTTTTGTTACTTATATATCGCAGCTCACAGTTCTAAATCGAATCCAAGTCCCCTAATATTCGATTCACCAAAAGTAGTATTTAATAATAATAATATTATTATACTAATATAATAATATTATACGGTACATTTGTACAGTATAATTTAATTTTGCATAAATAAATACAGTATTAATACTACAATACAGTATATTATGAATATAAATTAATTTAATGTTAGACAGCTGTTTCTAGTTTCAAACAAATATGCACGTGCAATATATGCAATTACATACGTAAAGGACCACTGAGATATTAAAGTCGTTTATTTTGCGCAAATTTTGCTCCAACGTTTATTGACGTTGTCCGTTAATTAAAGGGTTAAATTTGTAACTAAGAACAGTTTATAATTAAAGACACAAAGCAGTATAACTCGACGACACAGTACAATTGCTCGCGCTTACATTTTCCACGCAATACATCTGCATGTGTTCTCCATTTCTCCATTTTACAACTTCTTCCACTCGATCTAGATAAACTACGTAGGCCACTAGTTTCTGGCCACGTTCGGTCACGTTCAGCTAGAAACCTTGAATAGTCATGTACGTGCGTACGTATGTACTGCTCTTTCGCACCCTGAATCTAGTTTCCAACTTTCCCCTATATTTCTGTAACATGCGAAACTTTGGCACTTGTTGCGAACATTTGGACGTGAAATTTCTCTTCCAACACTATTTATGCTCTGCAACAATTCATCAATTTGGTAATTAATTTAATAAAATAACAGAATATATTGCAAATGCCAGAATTGGAGAATTTTGCTTTCCATCTAATAATAGGAATATTATTGTTGCTAAACATTCTATTCTTGAAACATATTGATATAATTTATATTATAATTTAATATTAATACAATTTATATTATAATTTAATATTAATACAATTTATATTATAATTTATATTATAATTTAATATTAATACAATTTATATTATANNNNATATTAATACAATTTATATTATAATTTATATTATAATTTAATATTAATACAATTTATATTATAATTTATATTATAATTTAATATTAATACAATTTATATTATAATTTAATATTAATATAATTTATATAATTTAATATTAAGATGTAGAAAGTTCGAACAAAGGATGTAAGTGTAAATTATAGTGACACATTTTTTTGAGGAATTGAAATGCAAATACCAAAAGTGAAAATTTCTAGTGGAAGAAAAAAGATATATTTCGCCTAATTTTGGCATTCAGATCGGCTACCAGACTGCTAATTTTTACGCAAATTCGTATTTTTAAAAATATGATAAAAAAAAACGGGACTTAAATAAAAACATGTTTCATATAATAACTTAAATCATAACTTGTTATATACCAAATAAAATATTATAGAGAAATGTGTATTACAAATAAATGTAACTTTTGATAAAAATCACATATTTAAACTGCTTCTACAAAGTATCACGAAATTATTATTCTTCGAAAAACAAAACAAAAAATGAATAAATAAATGTTGTTTTATTTAGCAATTACACTAAATAATATTTCCTATGGTTATGACCTGCGCGTGTAGAAATTTCAAATTTCCATTCAGATATTTTCCATAGAGTTCAAATCAGATTTTTACGACCTACTGTTCGATAACTATAAATGTCAACATAACCTTTTCCCTTGCAAATAGAGAAACGACTTGTGCATTCTTCTTTACGACGCCATTTTATAGTGTACACGCTGTTTTACATACTGTTGTAGTTCCTCAACTTTATTATTCGTTTTTACGAGGCTTCCTGCCGAAGCTGTTACACTTGCATCTACGAATATTCATACACACATGTATACGTACCCATAACTGTTATTCGAAATGTTTCCTTCCCCTTTCATGGCATATATGACATAGGAAATAAAAGCAAAAGTAAAATGAATAAATAAAGTCAAAGGCAACAGAAGGATGGATCAACTTATAATTTTAAATTAATCTAAAAATATGTTCAAAATACCTGAGAATTATAGTATTAATAATATATTAGTATTTTCAGCAGTTTTTGAAAGTCGGTGTAAAGCATATATTGTTGTAAAAAAAAAAAAAGAATTATTTTCTCGTAGGTAAATGAGATATCGTTATTTATATTATTTCAATTTATTTGTATATTATTTCTTATTGTTTATATTTATTTATATTATTTCAATCATCGTAGAGTATTTGTAGGAACACAGGCATTATTAAGTATATTTTAAATATCCCTACGATGCTCTGTCATAATTAAAAAGTGTCTATACGTGGAAAGAAATGTGAGTTTCTGAATTAATATTCATATCTATAATCTTTTCTCCTCTTTAGGAACAGTAAAACAAATAAATAGTGGAATAAAGTAAAATTGAAATAGAATACTAACGAGTAGAATTGAAGTAGAAATAATGAAATAGAATTTCACCTAATATTGTATCATACTATATATATTTATGAATATTGTATCATAATATATATACTTATGAATATTGTATCATACTATATATATTTATGAATATTATATCATACTATATATATTTATGAATATTGTATATTTATTGAATATTGAATATTTATGAATATTGTATATTGAATATTGAATATTTATGAATATTGTTTATTGAATATGAATTCATATATTGTATATGAATATCGTATATTGAATATTGAATATTTATGAATATTGTATATATATATATATATACTATATATATTTATGTAAAAATAAATTCATTCGTAGAATGACAGTAAAACTAAAAAAAAGTATCATTTTTAGAAAAATCGAATCTGAAATGAAAAGTTTGAAGCAGAGAATTATTTATTATTCGACCACTGTAATTAATTGTCATTTAATTTCTGTCGAATGGCATAATTTGATTAGATAAATACCACCGTAATTAATCATCGATTTTTGGCAAGATAAATATATCTAAAATTCCTGACAAATTAATTTCGCAAATATTTCGAAAATTGATAGTTTTTGAACAGAAGGAAATTACATTTTTATACATATCTGATGTCCAAAATGTTTGTCCCCCTGTTTCGATTAAATTCGTTCTAGTATTCGAATTTATCGCACTAATCGAATGTTGACGTAACAAATGAACACGATTAAACAAGCATTCGTTCGTCTGGTTTAAACGCATCATTACCGTTCGCGCTAAATGAGCACGAACTCTGCAAAAGTGGGAGATGAACTAGCATTCGTTCGTTCAGTTCCAAACCATACGTAGTACACGTTGTACGGCGGCCACAAATTTAAATTGTTATAATTTCGTAAACAGGAAATTGCAAAACGGTGCGAGCTAATTTTCGAAACGCGAAGCTTCTACTTTCACAGAAGAGTATAAAATAACGAACGTAATAATTTATTACACGATGCAAAAGAAAATATTTTTATATCAAAATGTTTTTAATGTAATAAAACTGTTTTATATTAAAATGCTGTTAAAAAGTTTTTTACATAAAAATGTTTTGTGCAATAAGTGAAAATGTAAAGATCGTTCCTCGAAAATGCTGTAAATTCGAATGTCTGTTAAAACATTGACAAATTTTTTTCAAATCACGACTTTACCGTTCCACTTATTATAAAAATTTCTTGTGAAAAATGAATTCAATGTCACGCTTGAAATGGGCTCACACTCATTGTCGCTATTCTTGTCACGAAATTATAATGAGCTTGAATATCGTCAATTCTTCGAAACATTGTATCTATGCGTATACTTAAAGTTATCAAATTGAATGAAAATTTTAGAAAATAGAATTGTAATATATTCTGTACAGTATAAATATTGAGTATTCTGAGTATTCTGTACAGTATAAATATAGTATAAATATTGAGTAATATAAATTATGTTGAAAATCTTAGAAAGCGAATAGCTTAGAAATTTTTTAACATTAAATCTTACTTAAAAGAAAAACTATATATATATATTCTAAAAGTTGCAATATTACAATAAATTGAGCTCCTTTTTCATACTAAAGTTTAAATTAGCTTGAAAAAAGTTCACACTTTCAGAAGACTCATTTATTGTTACTTTACAAATTTATTTTTATTTAAATATAACTATACGATTTCAAATTTTCTTCTCTTACAATTGGCTCCAAAGATGCCTACAGACAGTTTCGTTCAAATTAATATTGATCTTTGATGTTTAGATAGAAACACTCTATTTAATTATTTATTTTAATTATTATCACTTAAATAACAACGATTTGTACGGCTCGTTCCAGTATCAAATAAAGGAAGGGACTGATAAAAATCGGCAAACGTAAATAAAACGGTAAGAAAGTAGGGACAATGCAGCGTGCCACGTCCTGCGTGTCACCGAAACAAATTCTTATTTACCGAAACAATTTTACAAAACGCTGTGCAACTGTGTGCCGAAGGAATAAGGTCATTTGCAAGGTGCTGGCGGAGGATCTGGCTCAGAAAAATTCACCGAGCGCCGACGGTGGCTGGTGATAAACGATCTTTGCAATTTACATGTTTAAAGAGGAGATTCTTCGCAGAATGTCGCAGATTCTGCGGACGATGGCTCGCCACGTGGCCATTAACCGGGCCAAATGGCCCGAAATTAATTCCTGCAATCAGCCGGACGCGATTGATCGCAACGATCCACCTGAAAATTCCGACAGCGACGTTCCGATTTTTCTCGTTGAAAACCAAATGAAACGCAGAACAGAGCACGCGAGGAGAAAAGGGAATGAAATATGCTCGATAGGAAGAATGATCGCGTTCCACGCGTGTCGTTCAAACTTATTAATACGTTTACATTTTCGACAATTAATATTTTACAATCTCGAGCTGAAGTTTGCTAGTTTTTCATTAACGATATTACTTCTGCTTTCATGAATGTTAATAACATTTCATTTTTCGAAAATTCGTTTGAAAACTAGTATTCTACTTTCATATTGGAGAATTTGTTATCTTTTTTCTTAGAAATATTCTATTGATGAATGAATATTGTTACTCGTATTTTAATAATTTATTAACGTTAGTAATGATAATATTAATATTAATAATGATAATATATTGTTACTCGTATTTTAATAATTTATTAACGTTAATAATGATAATATTAATTTCTCAAAAATATAAAAATAAAATAGTATCAGCAATATAATAAAAGATATATATATATATATAAAATATATTATATATTATATATAATATTATTAATATTATTAATATAATATAATATATTATTATAATCAGCAATATAAAAAATATATATATAATATTATTATAATATATACATATATACATATGTATATAATAATTATAATAATATATTATATTATATATATAATATGTTATTATAATCAGCAATATAAAATATATGCATAGTATAATATATTATTATAATTATTATATACATACATACGTATATATGTATGTATATAATAATTATAATAATAATATAATATAATATAAATATAATAATTATAATAATATAATATAATATAATATAAATATAATAATTATAATTATAATATAATATAATATAAATATAACAATTATAAAATATATAAATAATATAAGTATATAACATATATATTAATTTATGATATAAATTACAGAAAAAATTATTAAATGAAATAAAGATATAATATAAATACATAGATATATAAATATATATTTAACAATGTATATTATCATTAAAATTTTTCATACTGATAATCTTTCTGTTCCACCAAGAAAACCTAATGTATTAAATGATTTCGATTTCCACCCCCGTGTTAACTAATTTAACTTGCAATACATACGTAGAGTTAACATCGTACAGACCAACGAATACGTAACAACACCCACATTGAGCGACCGTGGTAGTGGTAACAACATTATACGAATGCACGATGAATAATTCTCTGTATTTATTCTAGCCAGACAGCTCGGTAATATTTGCACTTTTGCAATTTCACGCGGGTGTAAATATTTTTTGAGAGATTTTGCGCTTGATTAATGAATATTTGATTAATGAAAATCATTTTTTATCTCTGTATACTGATGTGAATCATTTCTTTTCCTTTTTCAGGTACGTTTACACGCCAATGTACAACTACTTGCTGCTGCTGATGTAAGTTGGCAAAATTGATCTTAGATATAAGAATGCGAATGTTATTTATAATTTAATCTATTATTTACAATTTTTTCTGGCCAAACTGGATGACAGTTTTCAATCAAAAAATCCTTTCGACTTTAATAATTCACAGTAATATCATGTTATTTTAATTCTATTTATTTGTCTGTTTTATTGGTAGTTTCTGGTTATAATCCTAATTTATTATGGTTGTTTCACGCCCATGTGCGTATTAGAATATTGCACAGGTAATGAAAGTAAAATTGTTTATTGCAATATCTATTATATTGAACGAATATAACAAAAGATAAATGTTTGTTACACATTTCTCATTTAACGTCAGTCTTTTAGAGTTTCGATAATTTTAAACACTCAAGGGGATAATAATATCATTTATTATAATATAGTGTGCAGGATGAATGATTCAACTCTGCTGTCTGAAATTATTCGAAAATAGTTCAAATAAAAGTTTCGGTGCGGTAAAGAAATTAATTGTTGCATCGTGCAATTTTTGTTTGAAATTTTCTTTTTTTCATACAAAAAACAAACTTTGAGTAATTTCAGGCGATAGAATTAGGCGAATCACTGTGCACATTGATAAATCAACATACATAGTATCAATTTTATCATTTATCAGAATTATAATATAACTTATAACGTAGTCATAATAATTAATTTGAATTAAAAATTATGCTAGCGTATTTTTATTGTGTTTGCCAATAAGTATATAGGTGAGGATTGATTTCGTTACAAACTGTTCAATTGAGATCTCGGTTTCAAATGGATATATTACATTTATCAAATGAAAGTTTGATTTATATTATTTCCAACAATGTTGCAATCGTTGGAAGTTTTATTAATTTTATTTGCTCGTTTCGTGAGCATTTGAAAGAGCCATATTTATAGTTACGTTGCTCGAGACAGAATACATAGAAATCATCGTCCACTCAATTTGCACGTTGTAATTAATTGCTCAATACTAATTTGGCGACACAACCAGTTATGTCGTGTGCAGCTGTGTGGTTAATTAGGGATTTACGATCACTAGAAGAAATACGATCTACATTGTTTCATATGTACGCGATGACGTACGGCTCTTTTCGTGTGGAAGTCGAAATAAATCAATATCAGTTTCCCCGAAATTTCTAGATTTCATCAAATAAATATACAATTGGTGTTCAGTAAAATAGCTCAAAGAAAGAAATCACATTTCTCGAAATTTACCTGTCACAAGGGAATAGTCACAGATTCTAAATAAATGCAAATTTTTAAAAAATGACGTTTGTATCTGTAATTTTTCTATTTATTATAGTTTTAGAGCGATTTGTGTATTAAGCTGATTTTATTGATTGCCACGGGTATGAAAATGAAAATTTCTTCTTGTGTATTAGGTGCATTCATCGAGTTAAAACATTATTTTTTACAAAGAGACGCGTTTTAATTAATTTTTAGCAAATTATTCCACTTTAAAAGCAACAGAGGTGAAAATTAAAAGACATGAAATAATTTTAATACAAATCTCTGTTTCATAAAAGATTATCATTTCGTTTAATCTACAGAATTCATTCATAAAAATTCATTCTAAATTAGTGAAATTTTATATAATTTTAATATATATATATAATGTATAATATATGTTTTTACATATATTATAAATCTTCAAAATTTCTTTACATATATTATAAATCTTCACTATAATTATATTTTTTTCATCTTTATAAATTAATATACTTTTCTTATGAAATTATAAGCTTATAAAATTAAAATTCTATGAAAAATTACACTTACAAGAAAACAGAATAATCTCTAAAAATCAGGACAATCATTTATTATACTTTCAAGAATTTTCAACATTAATTAAATAATATTCATCACAAAAATTAATGAAATCTATATTTAATAAAATAAAATTACATACAGATAGTGGATTTCATTAATAGAATAAATTTTAACATTAATCTCTATATTTATACTAAAATAAAGTTATATTATTGATTTTTATGGAATCTATCTCTAAACACACTGAATTTTACTAAATTTGCTTTGTATAATACATTTTCCACTAAAGGTATTAAATTTAATTGTGTTTGTATCTCCAGTAAAATAGAATTGTATTCAAGTTTTATTTCAAATGAAGATGAGAAATAACAATTCGAAACAACGAATAATTTCCACTAACTTTATTATTTTTATTTAAAAAGTAATTCTATCTTAATCAGATAAATTTTTTGCAAATATTCTCTATTCGATTGTTCCTTTATTTTTCATTTGTGCTCTAATTCATTGAAACTTAATTCTTACGTACATTTAAGACATTTAATTCTTAAAAACAATACTCTCAACATTCCATCGAAACTTAATACTTAAGAACAAATAATAATCTCAACAGAAGCTTCATCAGAATAAAATTAGAGACTGATTTGAAAAATTATTTGAAGAAACTGATACAAGATGCAAAACGAAGTAAGAAATTTCATATTTGATATAGCCAAATAATTAAATGATCATCTGTTTGTTTGAAATAAACCAACATAGGATTAACGTCGAATCAAGTAAAGCGATATGCCATTTAAATAATCATTTTTCAAGTACGTCTTTAATAAGGATGTCATCGTATTTTAATATAAGTTGAATTTGGTAGAATTATTTCGTTCAAGTAATGGCCCATGCCTGAATTTTATCATGGCATAAATGTACGATCATCAACGAACGAATTCATCAGCTATTTCTAATCGTTCGTAAACATCGGCAACGCGATTCGTTTCACATCGGTGGGAGGTTTATTAATAAGAAAATCTGGTCAGGTAACCGTGAGAATCATCAGCGTCAGGCTATTCTGGCGAGTCTCTCGGTCAGGATAAAATAAGACTTCACTGTCACGCGCATTGATTTTCATGCCTCCGCAAAGGCGGCTTCGATCCCTCAGGTACTGCCGTGTCATTTTTAACTCGCGCTCGTATCTTTGATCGTGTGAACTAGTTTTGAGACTATTAAACCATTCAGCCAATACGCGATATGTCTTACGAAAGTATTCGTACGCTCATCACTGAAGAACATTCATTTCTCTGCTGTGGGGATATTGGGTCTGCCAATTGCGTTCTTTTCTAGAAGTAAATAATACATAAATTTTTCATATTGATAATACATAATTTATATTTTTTATATTTATATTAGTAATACATAGTTTATATTTTTTATATTTATATGAGTAATACATAATTTATATTTTTTATATTTATATTAGTAATACATAATTTATATTTTTTATATTTATATTAGTAATACATAATTTATATTTTTTATATTTATATTTATATTAGTAATACATAATTTATATTTTTTATGTTTATATTTATATATTAGTAATACATAATTTATATTTTTTATATTTATATTTATATATAATTTATAATAATATATAATTTATATTTTTTAAAAATATAAATTGTAATAATATATAATTTTATTATATATAAAAATTATATATAATAATATATAATTTTATTATATATAAAAATTATATATAATAATATATAATTTTTTAAAAAATATATATTGTAATAATATATAATTTATATTTTTTTTTATATTCAATATTTTTCAATAATACATAAATTTTTCGTATTAAATAACAGTGTATTGATCATTTTGATCCATTACTTTTTGCCATCTTTCTCTAGCAGCTTCCTAATTTCGCACTTGAAAAAGTCTTTCGCGGTAAAAAAAAACTGATCCAGGTACCATTTGATATCTGACTCGAAAGAATTCCGAAGAGAGGGAAACAAGTGAAAGTTTGATGGTGCAAGGTTTGATTGAATAAGTAGGTTGTGGTAATGCGAGCAATTTTTAACGAATCTCCAATGATATATAGTGATGAAAGACAATTCCTTTTCACTAATTCTAGACTTTTTTTTTATGAATGGATTAATTAATTCATCCAGTTGTGGACAGTATACACTCGAATTAATCGTTTCATTTCAAAAAAGCACTTTCAAATCTCATCAAATTGACAACATAATCTTCCTTCCTTTGATCAATCTCTGCTTTCGAAGTGGTTTTTGGCCGGTTCGTCACGATCTTTTCCGCTCGATGTTACTATAGACGATCCATTTTTCATCGCCTGTTGTCATACGTTTAAGAAATGAATCGCTTTCCTCGCGTTTCAAAAGTGAATCGCATATGATAATGAATTTCTTTTTAAGTTGTTGTGGTAACGAGTTTACTCGCGCATCAAAGTGCCATTAACCTCTTGCGCTGGAAATTTTTGTCCCAAAATTTGTAATATTCTCTCAGTTTTAAATATATATTTAAATATAACAAAAATACACAGGCAAAACAAATAATAACAAATTTAATTTCTATCCGGTGGTATCGTCGATCGTACCGAAACGTGTTCGAAAAGAAAGCGACGAATTACTGTGTACGGTTCGGTCACTCGTTATGGTCCGCAATCAGTTGCCAGCGCAACTGGTTAAAATGGTTTTCTACGCTTGATTTTGACACGTTCAGAATTCCTGTCACGTCTCATGCCTCCAAATGACAATCTGCATCGACTTTATTTTTATTTCGTCGCTGTCGATCTCGCCGCTGGTCTTTCTGATTGATCTTTAATGTTGAAATCACCAAAACGAAATTTAGCAAACAATTTTCGGCATCTTCACGAATCTTTTCACGCGCTTGCAAAACAACAAAATATAGTCGAAAATACTCGATTTGATTTTTCATTATTAAATTAACCGATTTGCACACAATTTTTTTTGGAAAAAATGAGCTCTTCTCTGTCAAGTGGATGAACGATTATTAACGCAGTAATAATTACATTTTCTATCGAGTAATACATGATACGGTAATAAAAAAATTATCGCCGAAACGTGAATGTTTTCTGATAAAAGTTATTTTGATGCTCAACAATTTTCAGTCGATATTATCACGCGAAAGAAGAGTAGAATACCTAATTAACTTGTTGCGTGAAAGTGATGGGGGAAGTTCAAAGAAGATCTACAAGATGTAAATCGAATTAAGTTTCATTGAACAAACGCCAATTTTGAGACATATCATATTCCAAAGTATGATAATTTCTGAATTCTTCGATAAAGTTTAGACTTGCTGAGTGGAAGTATATCTTTGAATAAATCAGGATAGTCTATCTCTTTAATCCTTGCCTTCAATCTTTATTTAAAATTCTCTGAAATTGAAAAATATCTCAATTTTAAATAAAACATAATGATATTCTTCGATCGAGTTTTACGTTGAACATCATCCAAAAATATTACCGAGCGCAAGATTGAAGTATAAAAATTTTCAAGGAACGCGATATTCGTGAAGCTGCAAAGAGAAACGTATAAGAAGAAACGTAATAAAAATTTTCATACGCTATACACTTAAATAAAAATAGAAATATTTATATTTTAAACCAGGATAACAAAAGATATGAATAGAATGCGAATTTTATGCATTTGTGAAAAATTGGTGCATATAATACGCAAAAATATCCAAAGTAGAGTATATTATGATATAAAAAAAATTCATTTCCTAGGCTTCATTCCTCTAGAACTTTTTTCTACGTTTCATTAGACAGTTCGTATCGTTAGATTTATTTGTAAAAATTTTAATACCTAATGAAATCCTATTTGCAAGGTTCGATCTGCGCGAAATGATACGACGCTGATAAATTCAGCGGTTATAACTTGATTGCCAAGAACGTCGTAAAATTTTAATACTGTTTGCACTGGCCACGTTCGTGGGTGGAAGATAACATCTGGAAATTATACTCGCGGGTTCGTTCCCCTTGAGCGAGTCCCACGGGAATAATTCTGCCGCACCTATTACCTTCATCAATACACAATCTGCATGAAACACAAAGATCTGCCAGCGATATATATATTTTTAACTTCGCTGTAATACCTACCAAGGGAATAAACGAGCTCGTTAAGCGACACCTTTGATACCAGCTAGCTGACAATCGGTGTCCGTTTGATATTTACGAGTTTATCAAATGAAAATGTCAGAAACGAGAACGGCTGACAATTTATTTCGGGTTTTTAATCACTCAGTGAAAGGGGGAAATTAAAATTTTTCTAATTGTCATTTTCAGTTGGATTTAATTAACAGTCGACTAAATTCACAAACTCGTTATTTTTGAGTTATTACAATAGGGGTTTGTTGGAATGATTTATGTGTCAAAAAATATGAATGTAAAGTAGACTGTGCGGTAATAATAATTTGTAATGATTGATTAATAATGATAATTAAATATTAATAATTAATAATGACAAGTGTTACGTGTAACCAGGTCAGATGTAATAAAGTAATTTGTATTGAAACAGGGCAACGATGATAAATAACAGTATAGTGCATGGAACATTATTTGACTTACAAAAGATAGTACAGAACTCAGATTTAATTATAAATAATCGCTGTCGCAATCTTCAGACTAATTGACTTGATTAATTGAACAAACTCAAAGTTCATTTCACTTACTTAATGAAACTTATTTAATAAAATTAATTGATTTCATTTGGGTTAAATAATCCTTCGATCGGAGTATACGAAGAACTCCTAGATTTATTTATCATCGAACGTCAATCTTTAGAGATAATTCATCATTGTATATTTTTACATTGTAAAGGGAAATGAATTTACAGAGGGATGCATATCGAGTCCATATCCTTTGAATTTGATAAAATTCCAGGTTGAGGTACTTCACCGTGAGATATTTGCTATTTATTCATTTATCGACAGTCGTTCGTATCGTAGAGAAGAAAACAATCCTCAGTTTTGCAGATCGGAAGTATCTCTCACGGATTATATCTAGGAAGCTACATACTTAGTTAAGAAAGCTTAGTTAAATACCGACATTATTTCTTATTTGAATTAATAATTTATTATTAACTTTAATTTAAGAATAATTTGTATTATTTAAAGAAGATAATTCAATAATAATAATTTAAAATATTTAAATTATTTAAAAAAGTCATAGAGAGAAACTTATTAACACTAAAAAAAAATTAATATATATATAAGACGTTTGCGTAATTGATTCTACATGAAAAAATAAATCTAATAGAAAATTTTCTCCTTCGGTACTTCGTTTTTCATAAAATTGAATTTAAAAATTTATGTGAACCTGACTAATTACTGAGTGGATACAAATGAACAATCAGCGAGATATATTTATAATATATTTTATAAATTATATTATATAATAACATAATTATTATAATTATAATATAATTTTATAAATGTATAATTATTTATATTTAATGTATAATTAAATATATTAAATAATAATGTATGAAATAAATATATAATTATTTATATTTAATGTATAATTAAATATATTAAATTATAAATATATAATTATGATATAATTCTAAATTATATTATAATATTATATAATTATATATAAATTATATAATTTATAAATTATATTATAATATTATATAATAACAGGGCTGGAGAGAAATAGTAAATAGAATGTAAATATTTTTATTTCCTCATGTGTGTAGTACATATGAAAATAGTATTGTGCAGTAAGTACTTCATTAAAATATAGGAAACTAATATTTCATCAAATAGTAATATTTCACAGAATATTTAGAATAATGGTATTGCAACTAAGCATATATAAATATATACACGAATCTCGTTTATGTTTTCATAACACCTTGGACACACACACCATACTATTCGTTCTTCTTCTGTTTTCCATCTGTTCATTTTCTGTTTTTCATCTTCTGTTTAACTACCAATGCACAACATTCACACAACACACATACCAACCTTGGTTGCTATGCTCGTCGACATTCATAATATATCAACCTAACAGAACAGAAGATAACGAGTGACAGTTGCGAAATATGTTTAGTTTCAAAGTTTGTATGTCTTATATTCAATTCATTATTTTCGATATTTGAATCCGAATGAAAGTAAATAGTGTTTCCTCATGACTTAAACATTTAATGAAATAGTATTTCATTTAAGCATTAAATGCTATGGTATTTCCAAGTAGTATTTACTTATGCAAATATTTCAATGTTTACTATTTTATATCAAATTATTTCAAATTTTCCCCAGCCCTGTATAATAATTATATATTTGATAATATAATATATTCTATATAATATAGATCTGAGGATAAATAAAAGATGTAGTGTAAAATTTTTCGTTCAAGGCCATATTTTCAAGAAAATAGTATATAAAATTTAAATAAAGAATGGGAAAATAATAAACGATTATTTGAACTTATATTTAGGCTTCATTAAGAAAATTAATACTTATAACATAAACAATACAACATATAAAAGTGTACTACACAACACGAATTTTCCTTTTATTTCCACATACACTTTTCATTACATTTTTGTTTTATTTATATGATACTTGAACCACGATAGGTAATTCTATTTGAATTTATTAAAATGCCATTACAATTTAATTTTATTTAAATTACCTTGCTCCCTGCTGTTTACCGCGAAAGCTTATTTCGTTTTGTGACCAAGTGGCCTAACAAGATTACACGAACGCAGAAACAGCAATATCATCGAAGCAGGACAATTGCTCATATTGTTCAAACAGTATCAACGTATATACTCATTGTCAGTATCCACATGGCACAATTGCACAAATATCATGGACGTACGCCATGATATAACGTGAATACCAGCCCCATTATGTTTTGGGGGATATACCAAAATAATGTCAGCGAAAAAGAATTGATTCATAAACAATAATATTCTAATTCGTGTGAACTTGTGTGTGAGAAAATTTTTCCTCCCTCGCGTAATTTTACATTAATTGTACGCGGCGTGATTGTTTATTTATAGACTTGTACTAAAAGCTCCATTATAAAAAGCTGCATATAATAGCACGCAATTTGCTAAAATAAAAATTTTATCTGTATACGTAATTTTATACAAATTTTAATTGTACGTGACATGATTATTTTTTCTACAGATTTGTAGAAATTCACCTACTAAAAATTGCATTATTCTGCAATAGTAGCATGAATTTAGTAAAATAAAAATTTGATTTATAAAGAATTTCAGTTGCACGATTGAATAATCATAAATAACCATAAATAAAATTCTTATTTTAATATATACATGTATACGTGAACAACGTTCTAAAATATAAATATAAATAAATGTTATCTTTTACTATATTTGTGTATAATATATATATATATATATATATATATATATATATATATAATATTCTAAAATATAAATATAAATAAATATATCACTATATTTGTGTATTATATATATATATATTATATATATATATAAAATCTTATATATAATATATATATAAATAATATTCTAAAATATAAACAAATATATCACTATATTTATTATATATATATAATCTTATATATAATATATATATAAATAATATTCTAAAATATAAATATAAACAAATATATCACTATATTTATTATATATATATATCTTATATATATCTTATATATAATATATATATAAATAATATGCTAAAATATAAATATAAATAAATATATCACTATATTAATACATATATATAATATAATACATATATATAATACACAAATATAGTGAAGGATAACATTTATTTATATTTATATCTTAGAATTATAAATATTATTTACGTATTTAATTATCGTCAGTTATATTATTTCATACACACTATATAAATGAAAAGTACATGCAATATTTGCTTCCACTCTAACATTTTACCGTTCTATGCAGCATTAATATCATAGTATTTTAGTATCGCAATATTTTCTAGCATACTCCTTAGTACGCTGCTTCATCATGCTTTCTTTTTCTTTGTCATCAAAAAACCAAGCATCAAGTGCAGAACTATTTCTAAATTATAACTCGCGCAGCTCTACTTACACGGACACCGATGTAATGCATAACGTGATGCATAAAATTCACGCAGGAAGTTCCAAGCTGAGAAAGTTTCAGCTTGAAGCAACACTGATATTACCAGCCACCGTAACTGCCGCTTTACTATATCATTCTCCCAAGGCTTTTATATTAGAAAGCTATCCGCCGCTCGGGCCATGCTGCCTCGACAAACCAGCAAATATCTGAATCGCGTAATATGTATTATAGCTTCACCGTAGCGAGAGATATGACCGTAAAACTGGATTGCTATCTACACTCTGTTTGATGAGTTCAATGAGGCTGCGTAAAACTTTCGTTATAAGGTACGACGACGGTAGCGTCTGCGAGATTATCGTCAACCGTTATGCGATGAATTATTGGAAAAATAGCTGTTCCGAAACAATGAAACACCGATGCGATGATACTTTGAGATGCAATTGAGCGAAATCGTGAAATTTACATTGCATTATTCAAATTGTTGTTTCCTCCATTGCTGTCGCTTCGTTCTACGTTATAAACGTTTTGTTAAAAGTCGGTTATCACGAGGTACTTATCAACGAAATCATGATGAATTGCTACTTTGAAATTCCTTGTTCATTTCAACATTACGCGAGTTTTGTGTACTTTCTTTTAAGAATGATTGTTTTCTTTTTTTCTTTTTCTTTTTTTTTTTTTGACTAGTTTGAAGTATATTACACTGCAACGTCCAATCTTTCGTGTTGTTGGCAATTTTCTAACGCAGAGAACTTATGTTATTTTAATCTAGCTCTTTCAATCTTTAATTTCAGTTCTTAACTTCGATTCATTAATTTTCTCATCTGATAATTTCTTAATAATTATAATATTAAATTGAACTAATAATATCGAACGAACTCACTTGAATTTTAAATGATATTGTTACAGTTTGCCGTGTCTTTAAATATAATTGAAAAAAAATATGCTGAATTGTCAGCATTTGCAAAATCTCAATTGAAAAGTGTTAAGTCGTGGATAAAATTTGTGAATTTGTGAAGTGTCAAATAAAATAATGACAACTATCTTTAGTAGTAATAATAACAATAATAATAGTAATAATAACAATAATAATAATAGTAATAATAATAATAACAATAATAATAATAATATTAATAATGAGACAATTACAATTCTTTCTCGCAGCAACAAAATATACTCTGCAAAAATTCTCATTTTTTCTTATCCTTATTCTTATTTTCCTTTTTCTCTAAAACTACATTCCCTCAAATTCTTTGCAACCGTAACTTACATACTCTCGTTCACCTTTGAACTCTGACTCCACGTCTCTGCACGTATTTTCCATAACATCCTGCGTTCGTACATGCGCATTTTTCTTCTTACAATTTTTCCGTCTCTTTCACGCTATTTGCAGCAGAGGTTCAAACATGTTCTCACAAAACCTTAGATAGATACCTTTACAAATATGTTATATATGAATAATAATCTGTTTGGATACTTCCTTTCTTCGCACATTCGACTTCCGTTTATCAGTTTTCGTTGTTTTTATTTTTTTACATGTTCTATATTATGTTATATGTATGTATAACATACGTATTAGAACTATCTCTAACATAAAAAATCTACATATGTATATATTTAAAAAATATATATATACATATAATGTAATAAATAAATAAATAAATATATATATATATGTGTGAATAAAATATATTATATTAAAATAAATTATTAATATGATATATTAATACATCACATATATTTAGTTATAATTAAAATAAATTCTGCTCTTTGTCTAAACAGGAACCAGTTGAGAATTTTGAGTCTAATATATATATTTTAAAAAAATTGTGAATTTTTATAAATACATTTTAAGAAATTGTGACTTTTTCAGTCTATGTATATATATTTAAAAAAATATATGTACATATAATGTAATAAATATATAGTATATATGTGAACAAATTGTATATATTATACTGTATTGAAATAAATTATTAATATGATATATTAATATATCACATATATTTAATTATAATTAAAATAAATTCTGCTCTTTGTCTAAACAGGAACCAGTTATGAACTTTGAGTCTCATATATATAAATTTAAAAAAATATATGTAACATATAATGTACATAAATAATTAAAAATAATTAAATAAAATAAATATATAATATATATGTGAATAAATTATATGTATTATATTATATTAAAATATAATATATCAATACATCACATATATTTAATTATAATTAAAGTAAATTCTGCTCTTTGTCTAAACAGAAACCAATAGTTGTCAATTTTGCGTCTGAAAATCCGAACGCTACCAAAAAAAAAAAAAAAAAAAAAAACGCGAAAGTTCCTTCCAACCGCAAAAATAATTCAACGTATCCTTGCGGCCTCAGCTTTTCAACTTCGAAAATTTTCATAATTTTCATAATTTTCAATATATCTCGTACGATGTTGCATGAATCAAATGGGACGTGTTCAGAACGCATTTTCTCGAACCGAATGGCGCATAACGCGAAACGTAGATAACAGTAACTCCGTTACATATATACATACCTACATACATACATACATACATACATACATACATACATACATACCTTGAATCATAGTGATGCATGCATAGAGACACCTTTTCTTCCGAAAGTTCTGTTGGAATACATGGACCAAAATGCGTGGCGAATGTTCGGCCAGTTGAGCCGGAATTGTACGCCAGGGTTGGTCAAATACATTCCGTTCGGTCTCGCGCGAAGTGCCTTTTCGATAAAACGATGCGTGCAACGTACAGACGTACACGAGTGTTTTTAACCATTTTTATTCGATGCCCTTTATATCGTTTCCATACCGACGAAGAAGCAAAGTGTAGTAACCGTCAACAATCTATAGTAACTGCACAGCGTGTTTCAGTTTACCATCTCAAATATCTTCGTTGTTTTCGGAGGCATGGAACAATTTTCTAAACAAAAATTATTCAATATGGATGGTGTCACAACATGGGAGTAATGGTTCTTTTACAATCAGGAAGGCCAGAAAAGTACATTGCATTTAATAACTTTTTTATTTTAATGTTTCAAAATGCTTGCAACTAAGTAATATTCGATTTACAGTACTTGTTTGTAATCTGTTTCTTTTTTTATTTATAACATTCCTGGTTTAACATCAGTGCAGACGACGTTGCCATTATGCTTAGACAGTCGCGTGTTTTTATTTAATTACTCGACAATGAAAATAATTATGAATATTATCATAAATAAAATATATAAAATAATAAAATAATTAAAATAATTATAAAGTAATAAAATAATTAAAATAATTATAAAATAATAAAATAATTATGAACATTATCATAAATATTATCTTAAGAGAATTTTCAAATATACAATTTTGAATATACTCATAAGGTTTTGAACCTATTCAGTGTTTTAAAAGTACCATTTTTATATCACCGATGTTTCTCGCAGATGGTTCGAATTTATTGTAATCAAATTCGAACATGCTCGAAAATACAGCGAATTTTTGTCGAAATACTTGGAGAATCTAGTTCGGAGAATCAATGTTCGAATCTACTTGCAACCTCGGTCACTCGTATGTAACATATATATAAAAATTGGTAAAATAAAATAACTCAGTTCTGAACAATGGCAATCAAATCAGGCGATCATCGCTGACCATTTGCTAGCACACTGGCTTTGACGACACGCACATCGAATGTTCACTCCTGGTCTTCCTGATTCATCCTGGTCTTATGCAACCGCGGCGCGTGACCGTGGCGAACCGTAAAAATCAATCGACGAGAAGAAAGGAACGGGGGCGCAATTGGTCCGACGGTCTGACCGCGTTTTTTTCACCGGGTTGAAACGACACATTACGCGGTCGTTAACCTCTTAGCTGCGGCGACGCTTTTAAAAGCGTGTGTCTACGTTGTGCTGCTTGGAACGACGCGTATACTATCGTGACGATTATACTCGTCAAGCGCAGAGTGTGTGCAGCAGCTGTAAAAATTGAATTAAATTATAAGAAAACGACACTGGTTTTCTTTTTTATAAGTATAGTACGATGAATTAAATTATAAGAAAGCAACATTAGTTTCAAAATCAACGACTCTGTTGTTTATCTTAATTGACAATAATTAATATTAATAGCAGGGAAATATTCGGAAACAATAAGTAAAAAGAACCAGCCAAGTATTCTAAAATATCCAAAACCAACAAATATATTTCCCTTTCTACGAGAATATTCAATTTAAGCAAACAATTATTTTTCTTTTACTTCGTTACTTACGTATTTTATTTAATTATTCATTTACTTAGTATTTACTTTCCTCGAGTATACTCGTCATTGCAAAGATTAGTTATTTCTTCGTGACGAGTGTAATCGTCATTACAGAGCTAAGAGTAGTTGAATCGGTCAGTGGCCGATGAAATTCCAGCGCGTTGTCACGAACCTTCTTAACCACTTGCGCTGATAACTGGTTCGCGGACCATAACGAGTGACCGAACCGTATACAATAATTCGTCGCTTTCCTTTTCCTTTTGAACTCGTCGATACGAGGAAATTATTCAGAATAAATAGATTAACAAACTTATCATTGTTTTGCCTGGGTTACATTTAAATATACTTAAAGCTGAGAAAATGTTGCAATTTGGAACAAAATATACGTGGTACAAGATTAAGGGGCCAGGACAGTTTGAAATTTTCAAAAGACCGATTTTTTTTTTTTTTTTGGTTTTGTTTTAAATGATAATTCGAAGTCTTAGAAATGAGATACAAAAAGTCCTAGCCTACCAAACGACTTGTTTTGGGGTATAATAATAAATCCGCGAATACAGAATAATCGAATTTGTATCACTGTTTACAACTTTAAGCAGTATCATGAAGTGTAAATCGTGTGATTCAAATATTACTTTTGGCGAATATTAGGGGATTTGGATTCAATTTAGTTGCGAATTGTAAAAACAGTCAGCCGCGATATATAAGTAAAAAAAGTAAGTAAAGGATACATATGAAAAATGACGTTCTGAAACTTTAAACGGTTTTTAGAAACGGTGTGCAAGGTATCTCGGAATCTAACCAATTGATTACTGTGAAACTTGGTACGTGTCTTTAGTGTAACATTTACTAGAGATTGACGATCGAACACTTTGTAATTTTCAACAATTTCGAAAAATATAAACAAAAGACGTAGAAACTTTTGGCATAAATTCGATGCATCAAAAACAAGTAGCTGCTATTTACATAATTTTCACAAAAATGAAAATGTCCTGGAAACCATCAAATATGCACATTCAAATAACGAAGCCCAGATCATATACACTGACTCTATGAGCGTTACAAAATCTCTAACGAAATCATACGATCAAGAAAACCAATTAATATCCAAAACCATCCAAGAACTAAACCACAACCAACCTAACACAAACGCCACAGTCATCTGGATTCCAGCTCATCAAGAAATAGAAGGAAATGAAAAAACCGACGCAGCAGCAAAAGAAGCCACAGTTCCCTCACTTACTAACAATCGCAATCATCTTCCAATCCCCTGCGACGACCAAATAATCCACTGCAGAAAAGTAGCAAAAAATGAATGGAACATAACATGGAAAACAACTAAAAGCACCCAACTACACAAAAGTATCCAAGACTTTCACCAGCAAACACCAAACCTTACCAATAGGAAAGAAGGAATAATTATCACACGCCTAAGAACCGATCATACCAAGCTGACACATGAACACAAAATCAAAAAAACTACACCACCCACCTGCACTCATTGCAATAACCATCCACTAACAATAACCCACATAGTGCACGAATGCCACACCACAGAAATCCAAAGACAGAAATACGAAATCAACGCAAACATAAATCTGACTTCTCAAAATGGCATACAAAGAGTATTAAAAATATCTCAAAAACATAAACTACTACACACATATCTAATGGCACCGTCGTCGATGCGACGTTAAAGAAAACTAGAAGAAGAAGAAGAAGAAAATGTTGGATCGTCAGTCCCCAGAGAATATTGTTTACTTTTGAATTTCTCTTGCCTTTGTGTTACAACTAATCCTCGTTTCGCTGGAATCATGCACACAGATGGATTTTTTTGCTTCAGCTTCGTGTCAAAGGCACATAATCTGTCGGTTATTGATATCAACAATATATAATGTATGTAAATGGAAAGAAAAAAATGCAAAGAATATTATTGGTATGATCTAAGGGAAATTATAATAAAGTCTATTATTAAATAGAAATCATCAAATGCAATAGAAAAAATAAAAAATCTATAACAAAGCATAAAATAATTTATCTTTAAGGTATTAATTATTTGGAAATTTTAAGATAGTAATAGTAAGATTTTAATAATGGTAAAAAATGAAAAACTAAAAATTTCTAACTTTTTATTTTTAATTTTTTATTTCTCTATAATAATATAAATAACTTATAAATAACTACTATAAATAATATAATGTAATTAACATGATATATGTATTGTGTTATTAAATATGGCGTATTTTTTTGTTGGTGCAATATACGAAACATACAATACTTGTGTATATCACAAATATTGATATGATATATTATATAAATATCCAATTATAAAAAAGGTGAAATGATTACATTATTGTAATGTAATCTGTATTGAAAACTACGTAAAAATATGTAAAAATTATTTTAATTCTTCGTT
>NW_025109428.1:708554-714392 GCF_011392965.1 Frieseomelitta varia
ATAGATCACCATTATTTGTAATTTATGATTATCAATAATTCAATATCTTATCTGAGAAAACCAAAGATTTTGTAAGAAAAAACTATAAATGAGAAATAAATAAGTATGTTTGTGTGTGTGTGTGTGTACATATATATATATATATATATATATAATAAACTACTGCATGCCTCAATGTAAAAGAACAGCTGTGTAAAAGGATGTCTCTATTTTTCCTCTTTTAATGTTGCTTTTTCATAGTTCACAAAAGCTCGTGTCAATCAAATATGTATTTTCTACAAAGCTCTCCAAAGTATTCGTAATTTTTTGCCCCGTCAAACTGTCCACTTTAAAGTACGCCTAGATTACCAAGGACTAACTAAGAACAGGCAATTACCGCTCGCTCGTACGTCCGGTTACAACTGTCAAACGCACGCGACGCACGCGATAACGAATGCGTATTTCCGGCCATCGAACGGACGTTATCGCCCGCGTCCTTGTTTCATTAACGCACCCCCGTCCCCTACTTCCTATGAATTACGCGTTGAATCGAAATCCATCGGTTAACCAACCGGCGGGCTGCGGTCGATCGGCTCATTGTTCTCATGATCGCGCTTACGATACGATCGCATACGATCCAGACACGTGGGAAGAGATCAGGTGTTACGTCTTACGATACTCCACTGGGGAAGTGAGGAGTTGTTGTTCGTGCAGAGCGGATCGGATGGAGATTCATGTTTCTATACGTAGACAGAGGCGTCTGAAGTATTGGCACGCTGGGTGAAAAATTGTAGATGTGTGTTTGGAAATTGTTCGAACTTCGCACGACGATCCAATTGGCCTCCTGTTCCGGAGCGCGGGAACCTCCACTTCTTCGCCAAGTTTTAGTTCTTTTTTTTTCAGTTTAGGGATGGTTTGTTCGTAAAAATTCGAAAACTGTAGAAATTGAAACTGCTGAAAATTGTTTCTCTTCTGTTTTTTTCTTTTGTTCGCTGGATCCAGCACAATCTTGAAAATCGAAGTAGAACCAACCTTCGAAACTTGCTGTACCATTCTTTTTCCTGCTATTTCATTTGATCAAATATTTATAATTATTTTAGTTGGACGAAACAACGAAAAAATTCCTAACGTTTCATTCAAAGTTCAATAAAATGGCAGGAGAAAATGGTACAGCAAGAAGGAGACTTTCTTCTCCCTCTATTTTTCTTTAATGTCGCATCGACAGCGAGGTCATTAGCGACGACGGTGCCATTAGATATGTGTGTAGTAGTTTATGTNTTTTTGAGATATTTTAATACTCTTTGTATGTCATTTTGAGAAGTCAGGTTTATGTTTGCATTGATTCCGTATTTCTGTCTTTGGATTTCTGTGGTGTGGCATTCGTGCACTATGTGGGTTATTGTTAGTGAATGGTTATTGCAATGAGTGCAGGTGGGTGGTGTAGTTTTTTTGATTTTTGTATTCATGTGTCAGCTTGGTATAACCGGTTCTTAGGCGTGTGATAATTATTCCTTCTTTCCTGTTGGTAAGGTTTGGTGTTTGCTGGTGAATGTCTTGGATACTTTCGAAGAGGAGACTAGTCTTCTAGATTATGGTGGATTCGGTCTCAAAAAGAATTTTTTTAACGTTTTCAAGGGCATTTGAATTTTCGAGAATAAAAGTATCTTTACTTTTCTTACTAGTTACATGATGTAAAAACAGACTGATTATTTAAATAAAATAAAAAAACCACATTATAAATTGTACATAATACATTATTCATTGTTACAATAATAATGAAATTTTATTGCAATGTTAATGAAATTTCTACGTAATATAATACACAAAATAATTTGCACGAAAATTATTGAAAAACTTTTTAGAAGAATCAACTGCATATTTTTTTGTATTTCCACATAGTTGAATTTTTTATAAATATACAAACACTTATAATTTACCAATAATAACGATTTCATTGTTTCTTCAAACACAAGAAACTGTCCAACGATAGAGAAATGAAAATAACTCGGCGAATTTAGCAGAATTGAGGGAAAAATTGAATCGTCGATTTTTATTAATTATAAAAATTGCTAATTACTGCACGTATTAACAACACGTGCTACAAATATATTATTAAATATATATTTCTATACATAAAATATACATGATATTTAAATATTTAGTCTAATAATTAATTTAAATAATATTTGAATATTAAATATAAATATATATTTTTAAAACGTAGTAAAATTTAATTCTCGTTCAAAAAGCTTTCACTTCATTTCATCGAAAGTATATTTCAGATATAGAATTTTTTCAGTGGATTTTCACGAAAGAAAGTCCGCGAAAGTTCAGGAAAAAATACACACCTGGAGGAATATCTGAAAGCGTTCTTTCGTTTTAACAACAAAATCTCGAAGGCACGCAACGCTATTACAGTCTGTGAGATTTCATTCCACTGTTCCAAGAACGCGTACTATATTAAAAGCAAATAAAAGTTTCACTATCTTCGTTGACTCTCCCTGAATTTACGGGAGATCAGCGTTCGAAAAATAACAGAAGATCCGTCAGCTCGTAGCGAATCGAATGAAAAAAAAAAAAAAAAAGAAATGGCGACAACCGTGAGAAACAACAGTTCTCATAAACGAAAGTTTATTTCTTTAGTTAGATGGCGTAGTGTTTGTTTTTTTTTTTTTTGACAGTGGCGTTTTAATTGAACTCCACTCCCTTTTGTTTCGTGTTTTCCCTTTCAAAAATTGTACCTCCAACGTAATTGACACATACGTAATTATGCGAACATTTAAAAGCAACGACGTCGAAAACTAAAATATTGTATATGTAAGTTTGCTGTTTGCCAATAGTTTTTGAAATTTTTAATTGTTAATTGAAAGTTTTAATTAACACTTTTTTTAAATTACTTTCATTATTTTTTGATGTATAATTGTTTACCCTCTGTTGTAAAAGTGAGCGAGAAAGAGTTAGAAAACGAATTAATATTGCAATCTTCTTTTTTTTTTTTTTTTTTTTAATAAAATGTTTCACGAAGACGTTAACGAAAAATTATACATTTACAGACGTACGTTTATCTTTATTTCGTTATATTTATATTTTCTTAATTACCTCCGAGTAAATTATTAGGGCCATTATGTCTAATGTTAAATTAATAATTTGTACTTGAGAAGATTTACACAATTCTCTAATATTTCCTTGTGTCTTCGAAAATTTTCTTTCCATTTGCCAGTTTCGTATAAATCAAACATAAACTTCCATCATTGATCTAAAATTGAAGGAATTTTAGAATTTAGAGATTTGCAGAAATCGTAGAAATTCAAACATGCAGCCTTTAAAATTCTTCATTTGGACTGCTTTTTACGTATTTTCTCTCTTCGCTGTCTACATATTTCCGCATACTATGTGTTTGAATAAAAAATGTTTACGTCTTTGAATGAAAATCCGCTATGTTTACCGTTAACGCGAACGACTCCCTCGACTTATTTCTCAGCCCTTATAATTTTTCTCCGCGTTATTTAGAATTACAAAAACATGGTCGTTAAAAGAGAAAAATTTCAGTGAAATATTCTCGATGCAAACATTTTACCAAAAATAAGGCAAAACGGTCAAAGTATTAAAATAAGATTGGCCCTTGAATACCAAAAGAATTAATTCGCATTTCTTTTTTTATTTATTTATAAAAATGGAGGGATGGTATACTTCTTAGCATTTAAATATCACGTTATTTTTCTTTAACGAGGGATTCTGGTAATCCGGCTTGAAAAAATCGACTTTTCTGGGGATTTTTTTTTTCTAAGGAAACCATGATACATTTTGATATGCAGTATTAGCACACGGATTTATTAATTTATTAATTTTTTACTTTTCTTTTAACGAAATTAATGAAAGAAAATTATATTGTGGAAATTAATTGGCCTTAGATAAAGCATGTTTTTGAAAAACATGGGTTCGAATGGCTGATTCCGGTCCAAAATGCACGTTAATTAGTATAAATATGACTATCGCATGAACCACGGAAACAGTGAAATTTCGAAAATTAAAAAAATGGCAGCATTTTGAAGGTAAAATATCGATTTTTCTTGTGCTTTCCGTCTTTTGGGTGGTAAAAAAAAAAAAAAAAAAAAAAATAGGAAAAAGATTTTGAAATCCGTAGTTCATGCGATGAATGTGCTTTCGGTAAAGATCTCTTCCAAATTTTAAGTCAATCGGCCAGCTGAAACGTGAGATATCCGGTCAGCCAGTTTAAAAATTATGGATTTGAGAAAAACACATTTGAAGTTCTTGTTGTACAAAAATATTCATACTTACAATCAATCGAGTAGTAATAAAAATAAAATATTATAAAATAATGATGATACAAAAATAAATAATATTATAAAATAATAATGATATAGAAATAAATAGTAATATAAATAATAATATTATAAAGTAATAATGATATAAAAATAAATAATAATATTATACAATAATAATGATACAAAAATAAATAATAATATAAATAATAACATTATAAAATAAAATATTTTTTTAGAAAAAACGCATTTGAAGTTTTTGTTACCCGTTGTACAAAAATATTCATACTTACAATCATAAATAGTAATATAAATAATAATATTATAAAATAGTAATGATATAAAAATAAATAATAATATAATAATATAATAATAATACAAAATAATAATGTAATAATATATAATAATATAATAAAAATAAATAATAATATAAATAATAACATTATAGAATAAAATATTTTTTGAGAAAAACGCATTTGAAGTTTTTGATATCCGTCGTACAAAGTTATTCATACTTACAATCAATCGAGCAGTACAGAAAATAAAATATTATAAAATAATAATGATACAAAAATAAATAATAATATAAATAATACCATTATAAAATAAAATATCTTTTGAGAGAAACGCGTTTGAAGTTTTTGTTACCCGTTGTACAAAAATATTCATACTTACAATCAATCGAGCAGTACAGAAAATAAAATGATAATGATACAAAAATAAATAGTAATATGAATAATAACATTATAAAATAAAATATTTCTTGAGAAACGCGAAGTTTCGAAGTTCTTGTTACCTGTTGTACAAAAATATTTATACTTACGTACACCGTTACATACACCGTTTCCTTGAAACATCTATAACTTTGCCAATTTTACGAATTCAAACAAATTCAAAAGCATATAGTTTGAGAAAATGTAAAAGAAAAAAAAAAATTGATTCTTTAAGAATTACCAGAATACCTCCTTATAGATCCTTTGAACAGAGGGAACACGTTTGAACGTAGTTTTCGCGATTGAGAAAGCAGCGACTCTCGTTCTCACCTTCATCTGTTATTTCCCCTTTAAGTTTCATCGAGGTCACTTCACTTTTCCCCCCCTCCCCCTCCCCCGATTTAATTGAATCTGCGGTGTCTTCGCGGCGATTGACTGCGAAGGCGGGCCAGGCTTTTACATTCACTGAAAAGGGAAGCTTTATCACGAAAGCCAGATGATTCGTAAAAAAGAAAAAGAAAAAGAAAAAGAAAAAAAAAAATAGGGAAATCCCGCCAATTCAAGGCTCAGGCTTCGAAAACACGATGCTGCATCCGCTGCACGTACTCGCATGTGCATGATAACGCATGTAGCCTCGTCTTTGAATGTAAGGTTATAGTTGCGGATGGCTGGGACGAGACCTCGTCAGCGACGATGTATTCAAATAAAAAATGGGGAACGTCAGAGTGCTACGAGAGAGGCTGTGATTCCCGATCTGAAGTGGAACCACTTCTTACTTTAGATAATAATAGTTTTGTCACTTTTTCAATAGTAGTATTTATTTGTGAAGTAATGATACCTCTTTTTTTTTTTTTTTTTTTTAG
>NW_025109428.1:714642-767386 GCF_011392965.1 Frieseomelitta varia
TTTTTTTTTTTTTTTTTTTTTTAGAAAATAGACAATGTTCAGCTTGTGTAAAGTAATAATGTTTCATGTAATTATCTTCCTCGTTTGTCACATAGAATAATATTATCGTATAATTTATTTTTCACCGAGCAATGCTTTATGTCGTGGATAATGTTATGTTTATTTCATTTCGGTGTATTTTTATTTGGAAAAATTGTATTCGTACAAGGTAACATTTTCAAAGTAATATTATATCACGAATAATGTCCACTTTGTTTCAATATGTTTTCTATTTGGAAAATCGTATTTTGTTACTTTGTTGTTTATGACAAGTGTAGGTAGAAATTTATTTATTTATATGATGATAAAATGTCGAAAGAAAAATGAAATAATATTGTAAATCTTAACGAGATAATATATGTATGTAATTTGCTTCTGATCTCTAACAATTTAATTTTTCTTAATTAGAAGATGTTCATGACACTCTGCTTGTTGAAATAAATTTTTTACAACAAATTCTCTCTAACGTAGCTATGTCATTTTTGATATCCTCTTGATACATTGTTTATTGGAGGAAACGTGGGAAAATTTCAAATAGAAATTTTCTGGTATCAGAGCACAGCAAATAAATACGAAAAGACATTTCAGACAAAAATTGTATGGTACTAACATCAACGTAATAAATCATCGGTTTAAATTTTTTGAGACATAGTATGTAACATCTGGCATCCCAATTTGAAAGAATATTGAACGCTGTGCAAGAACTATGAAGCTATACGGGTTTAAAAATTGGCAATTTTCGCGATATTTCTCGAAAATTGCGACGACTTCTTGGTAATTCCTTTTCAATTGCCGAGTCAGTGTGTTATTTAATTTCGGAGAAACTGAACGTTGTTACGTTAAATTTTGTTTTTCAGAGAAGCTAACAAGAAATTAATTACTACAGAACTCACCGTGCAACTTTCGTTTATACTTACGAGTAATTTAAAATTGCAAAGTTAAAGTTAGAAAGCTAATTTAAAGTTGCAAACTCCTGTATAGAATTATCGATCAGAAACTATTGGTACAGATTGAAATATTAGAATTTATATAGTGTCAATATTAACCTACCACTTGCAATCAGATAGATCTAGATTATGATCGAAGTCTGAAAATGAAGTTCAAACGTTTAAAAAATGGGAACAATAAACGTGCGTAACATTTATTAAAATGCATTAAAAAAATTTTTAAATGCAGAAACACGTATAACATGCATAAAATAATTAAAAATACGTACATAAAATAATTCAAATTTAACACTCGTTATCATATTTCGGTAATAAATCTATTCACACGTTGTTTTCTCATTTTTATTTATAACATATCTGTATTCATAAAAATATGAATTTTTGTACATTTCATTATCTCGTAATAAGTAACAGTAGATTATCCATGTTATAATTAGAGGGCTTTTACATTTACAACAGGTTTTTATACATTTTTAAATCGTTGAAAACATAATCAAAGAAATGGAATTTGTTTGTACAGAAATTTGTTTCTTCAACTAAGTATCGCAATAAATGCTTCCTCTCAGATATTTTATATTATTTTTGCCACGATGCTCACTTTTTTATAAACGTAAATCCGAGCTTAGATTATTTCAACAAATGGGAAATAGAGAAGCAAATTCTTCAAAAAAAAAAAAAAAAAAATAATAATAAATAAATAAATAAATAAACATGTCGAATGGAGTTTATTTTTTATTCGTCGATAGAAAAAAAGTTAACGAGGAAAAACGTGATCGAAGCTTTATTTAAAATTTTTTTTTTTTTTTCGAAAAACAAATGATACTTCCCAGAAGCTGTGTCAAATTGTCTGCTCGATTTTAACAGGCATTACACGCGCGCACATGCACATTTATATTTTCCACTAACTCTTTTATTAAAATATTCGTTAAAATTGAAACGCTTTACATCTATACCACGCTATACACACTTCGAAACACTTTTTTCGAACGTCGCTCGTAATTATTTTTAGCACTTTTTAACCACGTTATTTGCTACACAATCGAGCGCATCGTTAAACCTCGGAACGAATTCGCTTGTGTCTTTTCATTTCCATAGAGAAATTTTTCACACATCGTAGAAAGTATATTTTATTTGTTTCATTCTCGAATTTTTATATTACTTGTATTATTATACTTCCTTGTTACTTGTATTTCATACAGTAAACAATACAGTATACAATAACTGTACATTTTCGTACAGTTATTTATTTTATTTGATATATATATATATATTTTCTCGCATACTTGTATCTTGCATATTTTTATAATACTTGAATACTTTTATATCATTATAATATTATATCATTATAATATTATATATTATTATAATTACGATAATAATATATATTCATTTAATAATAATATATAATATATATATATTATATTTTTATTATATATTATATTATAATATATTATAATATATTATAATAATATATTATATTATATTACATTATATTACATTACATTATATTACACTATATTATATTGCACTACACTATATTGCACTGCACTATATTGCACTATACTATATTGCACTGCACTATATTGCACTACATTATATTGCACTACATTATATTGCACTATATTATATTATATTATATTATATTATATTATATTATATTATATTATATTATATTATATTATATTATATTATATTATANAAAAAAAAAAAAAAAAAAAGAAGAAAAAAGGAAAAAAAGAAAAAAGAATTCACGCTTTGTAAATTTCCTCTTACCGCCAATTCATGAAATCAAAAATCACCCAAGCGTCTTTCAAATCCCAACTTTCATCGTCGAATTCTTTTCTATAGTATTTTTCTCAAAAGAAAGGAAACACACTTGTCAAAGTCTTTTGTACTTGCACAATCCATACCTCCGCCGTATTATTCTCACAGTCAAGAAAAATCTCAAAAACATAAAGCAAAAGAGAGAGAGAGAGAGAGACAGAGAGAGAGGCAGAGAGAGGAGAAAAACACACGGTATTGAATGAACAGTGTGTGCTCACCTGTTGCTGTGGAAGCGAAGAACACGACGATGTGGAGCGCGAGAGAGTTCCCTCGAGGGAGTCGAAAACCGTTGCTCCGTTTTCCGTTTCACGTGGTTCACGGTCGTTAGGCGAGGGTGTGCGATGGTTGGGTTGTGCGACGCCGGATACCGCGGGTTTGCTGTCTACGCGAGATATGGCGATCAGGGCATCGCGACGCCACCCTTTATACGCGTGTAAGCCGCTTCTGTGCCGCGCGTGTCCACCACCCCTTTCCCTCTTCTCAATTTCCTTCCCTCTCACCCTTTCGACCACACTCTTTCCCTCTCTCCCTCTCTTTCTCTCTCTTTCGCGCCGACACTTTTCGTGTGCGCATACGCGCGTTCCCCGCGATCGGCATTCAATTCTCTTCGTCGCCAATTCTCTTCGAGAAGTCGGTGTGAAGCTTAAATACGCGCGAATTTTCACGCTCGATTCTGTTCGCTTTATTCTTGGATGATTTCCATTTCCATAGACAGAGGACAAAGAAAGAAAGAAAGAAAAAAAAAGGAAACATACGCGTGAATACTTGGATTCTGCAATCTCTTTTCGCAACGTTTCGTCCTTTTATTTTTCCAGTTGCAGTTCTCAGTCTCTGTCTCTGAGAAACAAACGGTGGAACTGTCGAGTGAATTTCAGTTTGCGACCAGCGGTTGCAAAGATTCTGCGTTTCGCAAACACGGTGGATCACGATGTTCTCCCCAGCCGTGGTTAAACACAAATACAATTCGATCTTCGAACGAATTTTCTACGAACTTGCGTATTAGTATTCTTCGTTCTTCTTTTTTTTTTCCAACAACATCCGCGGCTACGAGACGCTTCGTTTCAATTGCTTCTCGCTCTCACGATTCCGGCGCGGTGCGTGGTTTGAAAAATCGAGTCGCAAGAGATTCCCCCCCCCCCCAGCTGCGTCCACAGTATTTCCGGTTGCTGTAACAACATTTCCGGCGATAGAAGGTAAACGGATGGACCACTATCTCGTAACTTCCGATTCAGGAAACGCGCGCAATGCCTGCTTGCGCTGGCAACTGCGGACCATAACGAGCGACCGAACCGTACACGACAGTTCGTCGATTTCTTTTCCTTTTGAACTCGTCGGTGCGATATCACTGGACAGAAATTATTAAGAAGTAATCAAATTGTCATTTGTTTTGCCTGGGTTGCATTTAAATATACTTAGAACTGAGAAAGTGTTGCAATTCGGGATAAAAAGTAAGTTCTCGACGTGGCACGTCATTCCAGCGCAAGAGGTTAAGGAGACAGGACAGTTTCACGGGCCTAAAAATTACTAATACTTTGGAGGATTAAACAAATATTACATATTTGATTGACATGAGCTTTTGGTTTATTTGAACACATTATGAACTATAAAAGGCGACATTAAAAAGATAAAAAAAAAGAGGGCTCTTATTTAACTTTTTAACGACATCCTTTTACGTGACTTCTGTTTTTACATTGCCTATCGGTGTGCATGATTCCAGCCAAACAGGATTAGTTGCAACAAAAAGGCAAAAAGAGTTCGAAAGTAAACAATATTCTCTAGGGATTGACGACGTAACATTTTCATTTTCGTGAAAATTATGAAAATAGCAGCTATTTGTTTTTGATGTGTCGAACTTGTGCTAATAGTTTCTACGCTTTTTTGTTTATATTCTTCAAAATTGTTAAAAATTAAAAAATGTTCGATCGTCGATCCCTAGTAAATGTTACACTAAAGATACGTATCAAGTTTGACGATAATTGGTTCGTTAGATTCCGAGATATCTCGCACACCGTTTCTAAAAACCTAGTTTCGAGAGAAACGCGTTGAAAGTTTCAGAACGTCATTTGTCATACGTATCCTTTACTTACTTTTTTTACCTATACATCGTGGCTCACCGTTCTTACAATTCACAACCGAATCGAATCCAAGTCCCATAATATTCGATTCACCAAAAGTAACATTTGAATCGCACGATTTACACTTTATAATACTGCTTAAAGTTGTAAAAAGCGATACAAATTCAATTATTCTGTAGCCGCGGATTTATTATTATAACCCCAGTTATTATTATATTATATAATATATATATTATATTATATGTTATATATTATATATATTATATTATATATTATATATTATATATAGTATAATTTATTATACTATATTATTATCTACCCCATTTATTATACTATTTATTTATTATACCCTATTTATTATCTACCCCATTTATTATACTATTTATTTATTATACCCTATTTATTATCTACCCTATTTATTATACTATATTATTATCCTAATTTATTATACCCTATTTATTATCTACCCCAGAATAAGTCGTTTCAAAGGACCTTTTGCACCTTATTTCTAAAACTTAAAACAAAAACAAAAGGAAAATCGATTTTTCGAAAATTTCAAACCGTCCTCACTCCTTAAAGAAAGAAAATTTTCCAAAATTGAAAGAAGTTGCAATTTCAATTTTTTTTTCTCTCTCTCCTCCCATCGAAGCATCGTCGTAGGAGACTGTGTTTTTGTAGTTGGTACACCTACGTGCGTGACGCGCGTTTTGAACGGAACTTTTCCTATTTTCCGGTCCCTCGCACAGGCAACAGGTCCATCGTCAGGACTCTCTCTGAATAAACTCAATCGCTTTTGACTTTGAGTTTGCACAAAATTTGTTCTCCGTCCCACGAGGACTTCGTCTTTCTTCTTCTTTTTTTTTTTTATCGTCGCTTCGCAACTGTTCGTTAATAATTATTTGATAGCTCGGTGCCTGAGGAGACGAATGGGCCAACGTATTTTCGCAAGTATTTCAACGCGAGTTTCAGTGTTGTTTCAAGTAACGTTTGCCCGAGGGATACTTCTTGAAATCTGCGCGTATGTTATACCCAAGTTTGGAATAACATCTTCATTTTCCAACAATATACGAGATTCCAGAGTAGATTTGTACAAGGATGAATAGGAAAATGGAAATTCGTGACTCAAGGGTAGATTGCATTCGCCGCAAACACGAGAAAAGAAAATTTCTGACCAAACGCGGGTCGAAGAGTTAATAGTTTTCAGAGTTAGGTGATGCTTTTGTCTCATTTGAAGAAACGAATCTCTTCGTTTCTTTTGAACTACTGAAAAATATAATAGTAGGCTGCTCTTGTCAAAGTTCGGGCAGAAACACAATAGCGTGATTTATACTTTTTGTACAACCAAAATCAAGTATCCATACTCACGCATGTATTATACATATGTGCCCTGAAAGTGTTAAAGGTGACATAGTGACTTTGAGTTTCTTCTTTATTTCTACGAGAGAACGTTATTTCTAAATTTCTACAAATGTACCTTCGTCTATCGAGTGATTTGTTCAAAAATTTTATCAAACAAAAGCTGGCGGATTAATACGCGTTCATTCTTCGTGGGACAGCATCATCCGCGATTTTTCCAGCTTAATTGGCCGGCTGTGAAAACACAATTACAACGACAGCTTCGGCTAACGATAAGAGGCACCGGTCTACCGGTGTTTGTTCTCCATTTCATCGGAAAGAGGCGCGGCGTCAGTCGCGTCGAGGGCCAGTCGCTTCAAGCGCGGTGAAATCATAGAGAGGGTTTAGATTAGGCAGATTAGATTCGATCCCTGTGGAAATTTCGCCAACGCTCGATCTCGATCCTTTGCACTCCAACGACACCGTTGCGGGGGCACTCGCGACACAGCGTGTCCCCTTTGAAATCGCGACACAACTTAATCCCCCGCCTACTGTGCCGGAGTCACAGTTTTCACCTGTACTGAGAGTTGCTTGTGTTAGTGATAGAATCATGTGGCTGTGCGCCATGTGTTTGCCAAATTGCCGAAATGACGACGACTAAGAATGAAAAAAAAATCAGTTTCTGGTAACGTGCTGAGGAAGGAAGGAAGACCTGTGCAGCGAATAGAAGCAATTTTTTACTTCAAAGTTTATTTCATATTTCAGTGCTTTTATTATTGTTTTAGTATTTCAGTATTTTAGTATTTAATAGTTTGTATTACTTTTGTTCTTAGTATTTAGTATTTAGTATTTAATATTTTATTTTTGTTATTTTTGTTTGTATTATTTTTGTTTTTAGTATTTAGTATTTTATTTTTGTTTTGTTTTTAGTATTTAGTATTTAGTATTTTATTTTTGTTTTGCTTTTAGTATTTAGTATTTAGTATTTTATTTTTGTCTCTAGTATTTAGTATTTTATTTTTGTTTTGCTTTTAGTATTTAGTATTTAGTATTTTATTTTTGTATTTAATATTTTATTTTTGTTATTTTTGTTTATATTATTTTTGTTTTTAGTATTTATCATTTTATTTTTGTTTTGCTTTTAGTATTTAGTATTTTATTTTTGTTATTTTTGTTTTTAGTATTTATTATTTTATTTTTGTTTTGCTTTTAGTATTTAGTATTTAGTATTTTATTTTTGTCTTTAGTATTTAGTATTTTATTTTTGTCTTTAGTATTTAGTATTTTATTTTTGTCTTTAGTATTTAGTATTTTATTTTTGTTTTTAGTAGTTAGTATTTTATTTTTGTATTTAGTATTTTGTATTTACTATTTAGATTTTAGTTTTTAGCACTATTCTGATATTTTACTATTTTTATTATTAATTCAATGTTTTTATTCATATTTTTGTTCTTTTTATTACTTTTTCCCGTTGTTTCTATTTGTTGACGCAATGTCTTCAACCAAGCAATCTTCTTGCTTTGTCTTCTTTCGCTCAATTTGCACAAGACGTTTTTGACAGTAAATGACATAAATGTAGAGTAAATATAAATAACTTTATTATACATGTATTCCTTACACGCCTATATGTTCTTATACGAGTCGAGTGTTATACTGTCACTGTGTTGGTATATCGGTGAGGACCTCGGTCTCGAGCGACCGTTACACTCTGTAAAGTACGACCCTAAATATGTATATTAGTGGGATATTCGTGCCAGTGAGAAATGACTCTAGCACTGGACGCTGAGGTTCAGTAGTCGGAGGCTTAAACTGGTCAGACTGTGATTCTACTTCTTGAGAAAGATTTATTATATTATTATATTATTATTTATTCGAAAGATTTTCGAAAAGTTTGCCATATTATTATTCTAGAGAAACGAGAATCTGAAAATTCTGCCAATTCTACGCCAAACAGTTGAATTTAACCAACTCTAAGACACGGCAGGAAAGAATAGTTCAAAAATAGTAGTTGAATAAAATTTTTTCATTCAACAGCTTCGTTTTTTAAGAGAATAATTAAAGAAGAAATAGAAATAGAAAAAGGATAATTGACAGTTGTTTGTTCTACTACTGTGAAAAATAAAATTTTGTTGTTTTTTGAAAACGAAACTGTTGAATGAAAAGAATTTTAGTCTACTTTTTTACTTACCTTTGAATTGTTGTTTCCTATCGCGTCTAGAGTTAGTCAAGTTCAAGCATTTAGGATGGAATTGATAAATTTTCAGATTCTCGATTCTCTCGAGAACGAAACTGAATAAAACAGAAAAGTTTATTAAATAATACAAAGCTTATTTTTTCTTGCCTCTAGTTGTACCACGATTTCGAAAACACTCTGTACACTTTCATAACTTCATTATCTCCGATATGACGTACGCAGTTCAGCTGGAATTGTAAAATTCTCACAACTACTCTGTAATTAATTATTTCTTCAAAAGGTAAAAATAGTGTTAACACTGACACTATCAACAATCAAAGCATAAAGTTAACAATGGAACTTCGAAATTTTACTAAACATAGAAACGATGTATATTCAGAGAGAATTAAACAACTTTTTCGTAAAAATAAATGAAAGCTTCTGCATTTTATATTTTTCCTTTCCTTTCAATCTTAATGATGGAAATTTTATGCTTCAAGTGTTCAATCTAGAGACACTAAATTGTAAGGAATAGCAAAGAAAGTTGAGCGTTTAATCATATCTCTTCCTGTCGCCGAAGTGATCGAGAATTATTTTAACTGCTACTCCTCGTTTTATAGTTCTATCTACCAGAAGAGGAAGCTTTCGTCACTCGCGAGATCATCAATAGCGATTTTATATCTAAATTTATCGAAATCCACGTAATTAATTAATGTTACGTACGTTCGTTCATAGTTTAATTCGAGTTACCTTTGTTGAACGGATCAACACGAAAACACCAATTTCAACCTGCGAATGTAACTGTACGTACGAAAATTCATGCGTTCCTCTAAAACTGAGCTTTCACGCCGCACGTACAGGGAAAGTCGTGAGGGTGAAATGTAAAGGGCAGAGTGAAATGTAACATGAAATTTAATTAACGATGTAACACATCGTTTTGTTCCCATTTCCTTACAAACATCGTCCAGTTTGTGACGTGCTGTTTCTTTTTGCGCGTTTCCAAGCGCGTTTTCCAGCTTTAAAAGCTTTGCACGTTGAAATTCGCACGCCGCGTCGTCACGACAAAGCGCGACTTTGTTTCGATTGTTCTCTTTTGTAATCAGGCGAATTCGATAGAAAGTCGAACAACGTGCCCAATCTCTCAACCAAGCCCAACTGTCGATCTATATCAATCTGTATCGAGCGTTTTCAAATCGTCATTTCCTTCGAAATTGTCCACTCTTGTTGCTGAGTATTCGACGAGAACTATTGGCTGTCAATCGAACGATCTATCAAGTATTCAAATCGTTGTTCCCTTCGAAATTCTCCGCTGTTGTAATCGTGTGTTTGACAAAAAGTCAGTGGCAAACTGTCAACTAAAGCCAACCATCAATCTATCAGTTTATCGAATAATCAAATCGTTTCCTCCCATTGAATCACCTTAAACATTCAACATTCAATTTCACCTTTAGCCACCTTGCACGTGTATCCCGAAGTATCGTCGAAGAAACCAGAACTACAATATGCGTTCTCTTCCCTAATATCGAAGGAATCACGTAGTCGAACGGGCGGGTCGTTTTCGTGCAACAGATATCCCCGCCGTGCGAGATGGTTGCAACGAAAGATTGCTGGAAAAACAACGTCAGAAACAACGCGTAAACTCGGTGTAAATTTCTGTACGACGAAAATGGACGAAGCGTGCCGCCATCAATTTCTGACAATGCACGCCGAAAAATTCGAGACGTCAATTTCGTTCCAGCAGGAGGAAAGTCCCGTTTTGCCCTTCTCTCGTCCTTTCTCTGCTCGTTACGAGACGTGACGAGAGAGAGAGAGGCACTGATGGAGGACAATTCCTTCGTATCTTCTGAATAATATAATAAATCTTTCGAATAATAATCATTCGAAAATCTTCTGAATAAATAATAATATAATAATATAATAAACTTTTCGAAAATCTTTCGAATAAATAATAATATAATAAATCTTTCGAATAATATAATAAATTTTTCGAATAATATAATAAATCTTTCGAATAATATAATAAATAATAATATAATAATATAATAAACTTTTCGCAAAACTTTCGAATAAATAATAATATAATAATATAGTAAACTTTTCGAATAAATAATGACATAATAAATTTTTTGAATAATACAATAAATAATATAATAAATTTTTCGAATAATATTATAAACAATAATATAATAATATGGCAAACTTTTCGAAAATCTTTCGAATAAATAATAATATAATAATATAATAAATCTTTCGAATAATATAATAAATAATAATATAATAAATCTTTCGAATAATATAATAAATAATAATATAATAATATAATAAACTTTTCGAAAATCTTTCGAATAAATAATAATATAATAAATTTTTTGAATAATATAATAAGTAATATAATAAATTTTTCGACTAATATAATAATATAATAAACTTTTCGAAAATCTTTCGAATAAATAATAATATAATAATATAATAAATCTTTCGAATAATAAATAATAATGTAATAATATAATAAATTTTTCGAATAATATAATAAATAATAATATAATAATATAACAAATCTTTTTGAATAATATAATAAACCTTTCGATTAATATATATATATATATTTAAATAATATAATCGTCGATAAACGACATAATAAAAAAGAGTTGCTACAGGTGTTCGAATATCTTTCAACGAACGTGCCCGAGGGCGTATCCCCGACGGAATTCCGCAAATATTCAACCTCGAACGATCTTTGACGAAAGCTGACGCTGATGGTCAAAAATTACGGTCACGAATGTCGTTTCGATTTTCCAGATTTTTGTGTTCCCTGGATGCGATAGATACTCGACAGATGGATAAGTTAGATCTCCTTCTTTGCGAGAGAAAGTTTTTTGCGAAAACTCAAGAGAAAGAGAGAGAGAGAGAGAGAGAAGTTATACCTCATTTATCGACCTGATGAAAATAAATTGTATTTAGAGAGGAATTTCCCGCTTCGTTTCCAATTCTTTCCTCTATTTTTCAACATCGTTGAATTCTGTTCTGGTTTTTAATTCGCACGGTCGCGAGACTTTACTTCATATTACACTTTCCCGTGTAATCCCAGTTGTTCTACGAAACTGGAGGAAATATCTTCGAGATATATCTTCCAGCGAAATATCTTATTACACACGATATATATAAAATTTTTCAACGTCGCAAATGTATTCTTTCTCGCACGACGGATTTCTATGAAATAACGCCTGATAAAATAGAAATCGAAATTCACCCTGAAAATACAAATCCGGAAAAATCCCGATAAAAGTGAATATTCCTCGTTTCACTCTGGGTTTGTTGTACAATTTTCGATCATCGCGTCGCGAATGAACACGGACGGGCTCGGTGAATTCCGTGGTCACCTCGTTCTCACCAAGTTTCCGGAAGTTGGGAAAACAGAATGGATCAACTGGAAATCCGTAGTGGCGATATCATCGCGGAATCGTTGGTTTAATTGTCGGCAATCCCTTGCTTGGCCAGTTCTTGCACCTCGGTCATGATATGATATTCTAATTAACGATGGTAAAAGCCTCTCTTTGCGGCCGTTTTAACCGGATTTAAATATAGGGTGGCCACTGAAAAACTGAAGGTAAGGCCATAAAAATAATTTTAATTTCATAAAAATTCACACATAATACTGAAAAAAATTATTATATTTCCAACTTATATTATACATTATATTATATTATACATATGTACATAATACTGAAAAAAATTATTATATTTTCAAATTATATTATACATTATATTATTTTATGTATTATATATATTATATATTATATTATTTTATATATTATATATATTATACATTATATTATATTATATTATATTATATTATATTATATTATATTATATTATATTATATTATATTATATTATATTATGTTATATTATATTATATTATATTATATTATGTTATATTATGTTATGTTATATTATATTATATTATATTATATCCACTATATTGCACTACACTATATTGCTCTGCACTATATTGCACTATATTATATTATATTATATTATATTATATATAGTAATATATTTACTGTATTTTTATTATATATATTATATAATAATAATATATATATAATTAATTACGATAATAATTAATAAGACATCCATGCGTCTAGAACCATAAACCACTATTAGCAAACACGCGTCCGCAGTATCGTACCATTTTCCAAAAGAACCATTAGACTGCGATGGTTCCCTGGAAAAGTTTTATCTTCGTGACGAGTGGAATACAATGCAAAAAAAAAAGGAAAGAAGAATTTCGACCTTGAAATTCAAGGTCGAGGTTAATTTTTCGACAGGTTCTTCACCTCCATCAAATGGAAGTTACAGAATTCATCTATGATAAGCCTTAGACAAACTTTCCTTTCCACCTGTGCGCAACAATTCACAGTCCGAGCGAAATTGAATTCGTGGAAGATTTCGCGAGGGAAACAGCGTCCCTTAAAAACATGAACAACGCCCGGACGATAATAATTACAGGTTACTTTCCAATTTTCGTTCCGTTGTGGTTATTGTTGCTAAGACAGTAGGGACGATAGGGCGAATGAAATTACGAGTGTTTCCCCGTCGGAGGAAAAGAAAATATAATTGGCGTCGGAATCATCGAGGCAGCCGCGTTAAACGTTAAAGCAACGATAACGGCGCCCGTGCGACACAATTATAAAGGATTACGACGAAATTGCAGTTCGCAATTGCGACTAATAAGGTTAAGCTGTTTCCAATTGCGGCGGGCGCGGTCATAAACATTTCTCTATTTTGAATCCATAATGCGATCCGTGTTAATGGCGTTAGTAAAAAGAGAGGGCATTGTTATAAACCTAAAAGAGAGAGAAAAAAAAAAAAAGAAGAAGAAGAAGAAAAAGGGACATTTGATCGTTTTGCCATCCATCAAGATTTATTCTAATAATAAATTGATTGAAATTTCTAATTGTTACGTAATCCGAAATGATAAATATTATATTCATCCAATAATGCAACTATAACACAGGTTTTAATCCTAATAACTTATTTACAATCCAATAATCGAATCTTATGTCTGAACCTGATTATTGAAATTTATTGAATGATTTGAAGCAAACACACTAAATATTATATTGATGTTACATTTATCCAATTGTTATAATCCAACAGTTTAAAATAAAATTCGGCTGTATTACATTATCTATAAAGCAATAAATACTATAATTACCATAGAATGCATACAGAATCATAATTTAGTAACACGATCAAATTGATTGTAATTTTAAACTATTGTTGCGCAACGTGCTTCTTTAAATTATCAATGCAATTAATAAACACCACGTGTTTCTGTCAAAAAGTTTTAGAGCAAAATCGTCGCGAGCCACGTCGAAACGTCACAACCGTGGAAAGGTATTGCATTTGAAAATCCTTCCCTCCGACTTTCCGATCTTAATTCAATTCTTGGAAAGCCCGCGTCGCCTTTATTGCACTCCGGTTGAACTGTACCTGTGCGAGGAACGCATTAACGTGTCCCAACTGTTCCCTATGGATATTGCGCGATTAGTCAGCACGTTTCATTTTTTCTTTTTAATCTCCATTGCCTTCCATCAGCAGTGACTTTCACTAATCTCTATTAAACGCTGTTGTAACTTTGTCAAAAAAAAAAAAAAAAAATAAATAAATAAAAGGAAGTACAACAATAAACTTGGACTCATTTTCATATAGGCTCGATGATTAATATTTTTCAAAGTGGACTCGTTCTTCAGAAAAATCTCGTTTTTTAAAATTAAAATTTGTTCTTCCTCGGAAATTCAATAAAATATCTTCTTCACGGCTAATTCTACCGTGAGCTCGATGATCGAAGCTTCCTCTCGACACCAGCTGTTTAATTTCTTTCTGTCAAATTATATTGAGCTTCGAATATATATCCGAGAATTCGGCGAGATTTTACAATTTCTTGAATTTCTGTCGATTAATATCCAAAGGTCAAAAAAATCGTACGTCAAGTAGTTTTCAGGAGCAAGAGGTAGTTTCAATCTTTACATTCATTGCAGATTCACTGATGAACAAAATTTTTCAATGATTTTACACTCCATGACAATTTATAGCATTTTCAAGAAGGAAAGTATCCCTACGCGACGTGGAAACATTTTAGAGTAAAATAAAATAAATATTCTTTAAAGGTAGAGGCTTCAAGCTTTAAGGCATAAGCCTGGATTTATTATCGTATGATTTTTTTTATAATAGTTTAAACAGTTAATATTATAATATTAGAATATTTATATAATAATATTATAGTTAATATTATAATAATATTATAATTATAATAATATAAATAATATTACATAAATATAATATTATATTTAATATTATAATATTGTAATATTACAATATTTATATAATAATATTATAGTTAATATTATAATATTTATATAATAACATTATAGTTAATATTATAATATTATAATATTTATATAATAATATTATAGTTAATATAATATTTATATAATAATATTATAGTTAATATAATATTTATATAATAATATTATAGTTAATATTATAATATTTATATAATAATATTATAGTTAATATTATAATATTTATATAATAATATTTTAGTTAATATTATAATAATATTATAATTATAATAATATAGATAATATTACAATATTTATATAATAATATTATAGTTACTATTATAATATTTATATAATAATATTATAGTTAATATTATAATAATATTATAATTATAATAATATAGATAATATTACAATATTCATACAATAATATTATAGTTACTATTATAATATTTATATAATAATATTATAGTTAATATTATAATATTTATATAATAATATTATAGTTAATATTATAATATTTATGTAATAATTTCATACCTCTACACATAGCGATTCGAAGACTAAATATTTAAAACTATTATATATAATTATTATAATATATAATAATAACATTCTATTGTTAATTATAATAATATGATAATAATAAATAATTGAAAAATATCAAGTGCGAAATTGCAAATTCATTTTCATCTATTATTTAGCATGTGTATAAATTTCGATATCTATACATTTCAAAAACAATGAGTTTTCGAGGGAAATAACGAATACCATGGTTTAATGGTCAGTTATAGTTTCGCATTGAAACTTTTTTCCTGCAGATTCTTATTCTGCGTGAGAAACGGAGGAACTTTCGCGTGGAACATTGTTTTTCTCAAACTTACTCTTAGAGAGATGTTTAATGAAATAGAAACTCGTTTCGATTTTGCTCTGACCGAAATAGTGGATGACAAGTTAACTTAACTGCTCATTTCCTCTGGTCATTGTTAATGACCTGTTTATTGAGAATTTATAAAATAAAAATATTTAAACAAACGAATATAAACTTACGAATTTGAACCTGAATTCAATTAATTCATTTATCTCTGGAAATTAGTGCACTTTTATTGCACTTTTGCACAAATACGTAAAAATCTGTGGTTCAATAATTATTGGCAGAAATGAAAGGAATTTTCATACGAAGGCGAATAAATCAGAGGTAAAATAAATTAATGATAATTATTAACAAAGGTTAATTGCACTTGTGCAGCGCCGGGCATATCAAAGAGAACGTTTTATTAGAATGATTATCACGTCGATTTTAGTATTAAATTTCTCTAGTATTAAAGAGGAATTTCATCAACGTTTACGTTATTATAAATTCACGGTTCCCTGTTCTTTACGTTGTTTGAGAACATTGTATTTATTTACTTGCTAGTATAAAACAAACACGTTTATTTTATCCAGTATTAAAGTCATAATATTAATATGTAAAAATATTTAAACGTATGCTAATGTTGTTAAAGAGAAATTAATAATTATCCATTTATAATAACATTGAAGTTTAATAATATCAGTGTATATTTTTTAAACATATTTTATTTAATACAAATGAAAATACAAATATAAAGCTGATAGAACAATATAATGTAAAATCTTTCAATATTTAGAATCAATTACCTTCTATAAATATCGTGGTCACTGTTTTTTTTTTTTATTGATTAAATATTTTTCGAAGTTTATTTCATCACACAATAGTCGTCAACGAACGTCAACACGATCTTTCAATTTTCTCACGGAATTTGATCATGAAATTGTTTAAAACACTTTAAAAACTAAATTAAAATTAATACCAAACAACAACGCAAGTGTTTCATATAGAATCTTTTGTTGCCTGGAATCACATTCTATAAATGTCATTCCTCTTTTTCTTTGACAACTTATATTCATCAAACATACACCGAAAGTTTATTTCATCGTACAATATTTTTAATTTTTTCTTGGAACTTAATCACGAATTCAAGAACGAAAGAATTAAAATCACATTCTATAAATGTTGCTAGCTCTCCACTTGACAACTTACACTCATCGAATATCTTTCGAAAGTTTATTATATAGTCATTATCTTCAGACGCTAGATTACTCTACAAATGTGAGTTTACAATTTTCTAATTTTTTTCTTTCTTTTTCGTAGAATTTAGTCACTAGTTTAAAGACTGAAATTGAAATTATCATTATAACTCAAGTATCTCGTGCAGAATCTCTCGTCGTTTAGAATCACATCCTACAAATATCACTCTCTTTCATTCATCGAATATCTTTCGAAAGTTTGCGACTTACGAGCACAGTTTTCTAATTTTTTTCACGGAATCGAATTTAAATCTTAAGTTAAATTAAAATTAAATTAAATTAAAATTAATATCAATGCCACAATTGTTTCATAAACGATCGCTTGACGTCTAGAATCACGTCCTCTTATAATAAATATTGCTCGACCTTGACAACCTATATTCATCAAACATCTTTCGAAAGTTAAGTTTATCTCACCGCGAACAGATCCAATCCACGCGGACGATTTTCGAATTTTTCTTCTCTTTTTCTTCTTCTTTAATCAGAAAACCCGAGCGGTATTAAATTTCTCCAGTTTCGCAATTAATACGATCCCCCGATCTGACGTCGAAGATACTAACACAAACGTGTCAGCCTGATAAAAAGGCAGCGCGAACGAGGGATCATTTTTCTCGCGTGCGACGCGCGGCTGCTTTAAAATAATTTCACCCCCCCCCCCCTTGATGCCGGCATTGATTTATCGACGTGCCTCGGCTAATTGGCGTCGTTTCTCTTCGTCTCGTCGGCGAAAATTTTTCCCTCCCTCCCCTCGCCGCGGAGCCGTCAATTACACTCGCAACGGAGAGATCGGGCCGAGTGCGTTAGCGAGAAATGCATCTCCACCGATTCGGTGGATTTCAGTTAGCCAAATTAATCTCCCACGTTCGTTCGTTTGCTGAAAATTGTTCCGTCCGGAGGAGGTACAAAGAAATATTCGCCGGATAGTTCGTGCAATTTCTCACGCGAATGCATCGTATCAGGGAACATTTCGTTAGCAATATAATGAAACACGATTGTTATAATTATACGTATATTGGTCGAGTTTGATACAAATTTAATATTTAGATGCGTAATTATATGAAACATTTTGAAACAAATTTAAAAATATACTTACTTATGTGTATTAAATGCATTGTATGAAACGTTGTGACCTGTACACAAAATCTAAAGGTACATATGTAGAAATACGTGTAATTGTAGGGACATCTTGTAAATAAATTTTATATATATATAAAAATATTATAGTTATATTGAAATAATATAATATTGTAATAATATTATATAAAATAATTATAATTATAATATTATTATAATATTATTAAAAAAATTATATATTAATTAAATTATATATATATATATATATATATATATATATATAAAATGTTATAGTTGTATTAAAATAATATTATAGTATTATGTATATATATAGACATTTTATTAATATTGTAGTTTATTCATTATAATTTACTCATTAATATTATAATAATATTATATATTAAAATAATTTGATATTATATATTAATTAAATTTTATATATATATATATATATATATATATATATATAAATATAATGTTATAGTTGTATTAAAATAATATTATAGTATTATATTAATATATATATCAACATTTCATTAATGTTGTAGTTTATTCATTATAATTTACCCATTAATATCGTATTAGATTATCATGGTTGTCTAAAAATACATATTTCCATACAGGAAATTTCTATGAATGTGTTTCATGTGTATTTTCATATTTCATTTCATATCATAATGCATTTATAAAAGATTTTACATTTTCAAATTTATTCTAAACTCGATGGCTAGAATGGAACATATATATAAACATTACATATTAATATATATATATATATATATGTATTATATATTATATTATAACGTGATATATATTTATATTAATATTAATATGTATTGTATATTATATTATAACGTGATATATATTTATATTAATATTAGTATGTATTATATATTATATTATAACGTGATATATATTTATATTAATATTAATATGTATTATATATTATATTATAACGTTATATGTATATTTATATTAGTATTAATATGTACATGTATACACACACACACACACACACACACACACACACACACACACACAAGTCCAATACTGTATGTTTATACAGTGTATATGTATGTATAATAGTTAATTACAGTACTTAACTCTTAATAGTTAATTATATATATTAAAAATATATTACCAAATTGTATTCAGGCTTTTCAGTTTTACTAAAAACACGTAAGATATTGTAAACTGCAAGCGGTGAAGTATCACGATCGTATTGCAGCGTACAATTGTAAAATTCAAGCGAACGGTTTAATAATAACACAAGTGAACAAATATGTCAATTAACGCAAGGTATTACTGAAAGCTTAACTGAAAAGAAATTAGAATCGTAATTGCAAATGCAGCACTATGTTTACCTCCAACAAATTAATTTACATTCAACAAATTCATCTCAAGATATTTCAAGAATCAGACCGACTTGTTTCCTTTAAACACATGGTCCCTCGTAATTTTTTACCTTTCGTTTCTCGTCCTCCGTCCGAAAGTTTAATTAAATTCCCCCCCCCCCGCATTATCTTTCAATTTGAGTAAAATGTAACACGTTGCATATGAAAATAGAGACTGGATAAGAACTGGACCGCATATGAAAATCGAGGTGGAAAACAAAAAGAAAAAAAAAAAAAAAAAAAAAAAAAAAAAAAAAGAAAAAAAGGGAAAAGGAGGATATCTCTCGAAGAAAAGAACGTCGAAAAGAATTGTCCGAACCCCGGAGGTCGAAGGAGCGAGGTCGCATCCGAGATGGAGGAGAAGATCCGAAGGAGATCCCAAGGAAACGCCGATCTGATCTCTCGATCCTGAAACGCACACTCTCAGGCACACGGACACGCGTACACAATCTCCACTGCCCCTCCTAGCTTTCCTTTCTTTTCCTTCCTTCCAACCCTCTTTGCCCATCATCATTCTCCACCGCGTTCGGTTCTCCCCCTTCCCCCGTTTTTCCCTCCCTCTCGGTTGGTCGTTCTCTTTTTTCCTCGCTCGCGTGTTTTGCCAAGAGCCCTCATGGGCGGAAGCGTCACGTACAGCTCTGAAACAAAAACGTAGCGACGTCAAATGCGATTACGAGAGCTGCGAGAGCAGCTCCAGAACGCGGATGCTGCGCTAGGTTAGGTGGAGAACCTAGGCGGGTAGGGCGGGCGGTCGGGGGGCGGGAAGGAGGGGGCGGCGGGCAGAGGGTGACTAGAAAGCCTGGACCAGGAGAACCAGCAGCAGCGTAGAACGATACACGGGGAAAAGTGGGATAGAAAGACGGGAAGAAGGGAAGAGAGTGTTCGTTCGCAGGGTTGATTCTATATATATATATAGAACAAGCTTGGAAATTATTTCCTTAACTTTTTAGGTGGAAAGTCATTTCCGAATTTCTTGTATACTCGCGTATACTCCCCTTGGGCGGCATGGATTTTTGCTAATGTTTTATTGCTAATGGCTCATCTCGAGAGGACGTTTGTCTATTTTACTCATTGTGGTCACAATTTTGGAAAATTTACGTTAAACTGAATTGCCGCATGTAGGATTTGCAGAAGAGCGTGTGGAAATAAACTTTGCTCAGGCTGAGGGAAATAATACGATTTGAACGAAATCCAATGTGAAGTGACTGGTATTATGGAGAACTTTAAATGATAATATCTCGAGAGTGAATGCACGTGACGTGCGGCGTTTATTCGTACGACCAGAGATACATGTATTTGTACATGTATATGAGCCGTTTAACGGAAAATAATGATGTAAGTATAAAAATATAATTTTGTAAAATTTTCCTATGTTGAATAATTGTAAAATCATCTTCTCCTCTTTTGATATATAAAATATATTCATAAATTATTATATGATCAATGTACCTACTAATACTATCGTATATAATAATATATTGTTACATACATATATGTATGTATATCGTGTCATATTATGCGCTATTATATACAATAATAATTAATTCGTATTATATTTATAATAATGAAATATAATTAACACGGCATGATAAATGATCAAATACTTCCATGGGATAACTAGCAGTGTAAATCTTTTTCCATTCGATGAGATAATTTTTCCACCACGGTTGTTTCTCGCCCGACTTGAGACAAAAAAGTGTCTCGATAATACTTAAACATGCTATGAAACTCTTCTTAACCTTTTAATTAGAAACGTGAGTTAAAAGAAAGTTTTTAACGCCGTTAGAATAATCGTTCCTCTTTTTCTTTCTCTCTCTCCTCTCTTTCCCTCTTACTTTTCTTTTCCTTTCTTTCTTTCCTTTTGTCAAAGAATACTCTTGATGTTTATGAAACACATTAGAGCGCAATAACGTTTAAAAAAGGATAACGAGTTAATTATTTTTTAGTAAACGAAATATTCGCTGCCACGATATCCGCAAAAGTATAAAGAAGTTTGTAATTTCATAATTTCCGCGTTAACTTCTCCCATACGCGACCGTATTATCCTCGTTTATCTCGAATCCGATTAATATAGATATACCAAAGCTACTAAACCCATCATAACGATCTGTTTAAATTTCCCTTCTTTCCTCTTTATCGAGAATCGTTAATTTGAACTTTTATTGAAGTCAAGCCATAATCGTATACCTACGTAGTTTATTTATACTACGTAGTAGTATATTTATATGTTCATTTTATTTTTGTTGCAGGATTTTGTGATTGAAGACTAATCACGACAAAGATATGTACGTAAATTTATGTTCGTTGAATTGATGATTTTCATATTATAAATAATGTTAAACAAACAGAATAACCTGACAGATTCTGAGATATGCAATTATACTGAAAATATGTAGATGATGAATGCACAACGATTAGATCAATTTATGACATTAGTTTAGAATAATAATAATTTATAATACGATCGTCGTAATATTAGTTAGGCTGGTGCAATTTCATTAATATTACATGAACTTAATCCAAAATTAAGTAAAAAAGATAGTTTTGATATAAAATTTATATATTATGTAAATTAATTCATTTAGAGATTGCCCTTTTATAATATCTAAAAATGAAAAAAGACCTGTTACATCAAAAAACTATGTAGTTGTGGATTACTAAGCACAATATTTTAAATTTAAAGTTACATATCATTTTTTTAATTTTATTTTGTCTGCTTGTTGTTTTCATCGATACAAAAATACTAAATAATTTATTTATAACAATATATGTATAACCAAAATTCTGATTATAGATATTATAAGTGTCTTTCAATATTTTATTATTTTTTCAATATAGTATTATTTTTTATATATAATAATATATATTAATATTATATTACATTTATATAGTATTATATTATTAATATTATGCTATATATTGTACTGTATTATAATTATTAATAATTTTATTATTATTATATTTTGTATACACATTATTATATACATATCAATATTTTGGTATTGAAAGAAAAATATTTTTTTAAATGTATGAAAAACAGATAAACACACGTTTCAAAAATAGAGAACTCTGGTAACATGGAGTTAAATGAAAAAAAAAAAAATATTGAACTACATGCAACAGATTCTCTCGAACAGTAACAATTATCCGTATCTGTGTTTTACAGATTATAGGCTCTGAAAATATGTTTCATCGAGCTTCTCATAAGATTCAACCGCGTAATTAAATTTCTAGAATTATCATGACACGTACAATCAACTTGTTTATCTCGTAATTTACTTAAGTACAAAGTGTCTCACAGAGTACGTAATTCCCGTGCAACTTCAAACTTTTACAATTCTTACAGCCATCACTTACTAGACGTTATCCCGTGCATCGAGAAATAACGCGTGCAATTGACATATAATTCCCTCAATAACACACAGGCGCGGCCGCTTTTTTGCAACCTAATTTTCAATTAGGACTTTCAAAAGGCGATCGCAGGAATGTTAACTTTACCCATTGATTATATCCGTGATTCGATTTCGCGAGCATTGCAATAAAATGTAATATTCAGTACGTAAATGAATTTGTCGGGAACGTTGTTATTATAACGTGCATTATTCGCAACGCGCTGTATGCACATATGTACGTATACAACATACAGTCGGTCACAGAAGTCTACGGTTACGTCTGTCAAAATTGCAATAGGTAATAAGCGTCCGGATACTTTCGGGCGCGAATGTACACACACATACACACACGCGTTGCGTACGTATAATTTTATTCGGATATCATTAAAACCACGTTGAAAATCCCCTTCTCTTCTCGTAGCTCGACGTGCACGCAACGTGCACCGCGAGAGGATATCGCTGAAAATGGAATTTGTTCGCTTCCATCGAGTTACGGAGCCGAGAGAAACCAGCCGATATGCTAAAGATCCGTTCGTGGGCGATTCGAGAGAGCGCGGGAGGAAGAGAGAGAGAGAGAGAGAGAGAGAGAGAGAGAGAGAGAGAGAGAGGGAGGATCGCGAGGGGCCAGGGTTCCGAAACTCCGGCATCCAGCTCTGGATTTGCTGGATGGCAGAGGGGTGGCTCGATAGGGACAGGAGGCAGGAGAGATGGTGGACGCTTATCAGGGGTGGAGAATTGTCGTGAGAGCGGGGTACAGGGAAGGGGGAGGGGGAGGGGGGGTTGGTGTTCGGCTCGGGGTTGATTCTGGCGAGGGCTTGGAGCAATGGCTCGGCCCGAATGTGTGCCTCCGCGTGTCTGTGCCTACCAAGTTGCCTGGCTGTGCCTGGTTTCCCCTGCGTGAGTACACGTATGTATGTACTATATATGCGTGCGTGCGTGCGTATGTGAAAAATCGATTGGTTCGTTCGAACCGGCGAGCCGCAGCTAGCTATGATTCCTAGGCTTGTAAATGGAGCAGTCGTTGTCTAGGTGAGAAACACTACCCTCCGCGTAGTTTCGCGCTGGGTCTCGTTCGGATCAACCCCCTCGTACGTTCGGTCCGCGGCTGGAATATCGTAGAGATAATTGTCGCAGCGATCCTTATTAGAGAGGTTACTATAGTAGTTAATATCGTTTCTGAGAAATTTATACGGACTTATAGAGAAATTTCGAAGGAATTCGAATAATATGCGGAAAGATGTTTGAAATTTATATTCAGAGTGTGTAACTCGTTCAGTAGGTGACGCGAATCTTGGCATAAATTTGCTATTCTCCATTGCGTTTAGAAAACTACGAATTAAAAGGTGAATGCAATGTTGAATTTTCACAGTTTTTTTTTTCGGTAGTTTTGAGTATTCAAAAATTTAAAATTAAATTTAAGAAATTTAAATTTAGTATTTGGGGATTGATAATTATTTTGTCACGCTGTATCGATGAGATACGAAATGAAGTAACAAGTTACAAAAAAATAAATAACTTTCAAGTTGCAAATAGATGGACCTTCGCTCAGATCATAAGAGACAATTTTTTGTCAATTTGTAAATACGCTGTAGTAACGTAGTAAAAAAATGTTACGTACAGATACTATCATTAACTAGTATTAGTAAACATAAAACTCTGAGGTATTAAAAATTTCACGAACCAATAAAATGCTATCTCTAGTATCAATGTGGCTGAAATATACATTAAACGCAAAATATAATCAGTTATTCAAACAAAAAGAAACGCGAGAAGCAAGCGATTCTTAAAGCAACACCCGTTAGAGTCAACGTTCTCCAATTACTACAAAAAAAAAAAAAAAAAAAAAGATGTTAAACGCAACGATATCGTGATTATCAGAAAATGGAAACGAACGAGAAAACAGCAGCATTTGAATTTCTATGGAGAAAGTAATACGGAAATACGAAATTGTTAAAAAAATTTGGTGAACGAGAATGACACGACGGGAAGCAAGGAATTTTTAAGACGACACCCGTTAGAATTAATGTTTCAACGTTGGTGGCGGGGTGATGGTCGCCAAGCCTCCATTAAAAAGTTGTTAAACGCAGCCTGACGGCGCCCCGCGGCAAATTGGAACCCCATCATAAGTCTTCCTTGTATATAATATACATGGCTGTTAGAGCAAGCCATCTACAAGATAGCGATATCAAAGTAATTAGTATTCGATGAAGATATTTTGATCGACCTTATGGATGAAACTGATATCAACCAATGCTTCCAACGTACACGTATCTACGCGTGCGAAGAACTTTGATTTTTCTAATATTTCCACAGAAACGTGAAAATTTCAACGATACATCACGATAATGATTTATGAATTTATTATTTATTTGACGGTAGCATCCTTTCATAAATTAATATATAAATACAAAGTGATGCAATATACAATAATTGTACAATAATAGGGAGAAAAGAATTGTATATACACTTATCTATACTAACGTAGATAATTGTAATAATTAACGTAAATTATAAATAATTAATACAAATATTCCTCGACAAGTAATTTCAAAATATTCCCGTGAGTTGTTCTTTCTCTAAATTCAAATTATACATCTTTCAAATGAAATTCGTGAACGAACTACGCACAATATTGAAATTACAATATGAAAAGTCCTGTTATCAAGTTTGTTCAGTTACCTTACAGATGTATAATTTGTAACAAATGAAGATAAAAATTTAAAGAATTTTCTGCAACTATGATTGACACCGTCAATAATTCTCTTTTTGTGTAATTCTTACATTATTTTACTTTGAGAATTATTGGAAAAGGATCCAACAGACATGTATCACGGGAAACAAATTGAAAAACAGAATGCAACGAGCATACGCCGCGCACTTTGGCATTGTTCGCGATGAGATTTACTTATTCGATTTATCAAACAACTGCGATAATTACGCGAATAATTGTGATATTATAACAATTGCGTAAGTCAAATGTATTTGATTCGACCAGTTCTAACTTATTTCCTCCCAAGATAGATATTATAAATATACTAAATTATAAATGAATTCTGCAGTTCTACATAATGTACAATAGAATTTAATTTCAAGTCTCAGTGAACATAATACAATATTAATTACACTTCACTAGATTTAGTGCAAATTTCATAGTGACTAACAAATTTTGGTTTCACATTGGGAAAAAATCTATACAAATTCAAGATTCCTTGTATCTTGTGATGTTTCAATTGAAATTATTAAATTATTTTATGAATATGTAAAAATATAACTTGTAATTCACTTGTAAAAGTAAAAGATGAACGTATAATTTAACATTTACTTAATTATTACTATATTAATATTATAGTTTATCATTATGAAAGTAAAAACATGAATAAAAAATTAATAAAATGAATGGCGCGTTTTGATAATAGTTTCAAAATGAACCCAGGTTGATTGTCGTACGATTTTTTTCTCTCACGAAATTGTAACAGTTTAAATACTCAAATTCAAAATATTAATAATTAATAATCGATAACAATCAGCAATTAACAATCAATAACGAAGTCCATCTCTGGAGAAAGCTTTTCGATTGAAATCGAGTATCAAAGAAATATCAAAAAATCTTTTATATATATATATATATACAAAAATTAGACTGTCAATTTCAATTCGATTTACGAACGTGGAAGATTTCTGTACAAGACCGTCGAACCGTTCGCATTTGATCGAGAGCTTTTTGCCGAAGGTAAAGGCAAGGCAGTGGCCGATTCTTTTGTTTGTAGGGCAATCGATCTTCTCTCTCTCTCTCTCTCTCTCTCTCTCTCTCCTCTTTTCCCTCCCTCGTTTAAGCAACAAACCGATCTCGATACGCTCTTACCTACGCAGCTTTATATTTTACAGCGGTGCCGGCGCACATCCTTTACACACCTTTTCCATTCCACGTACTTTTAAACCATCCTCTCTCTGGAAACCACCCCTCCCCGCCCCCCCCCTACCCTCTCACCCCTTGCCACTCCGATGCTTTTTACGTGGCGCTTTTCTCTTATTTTTGAACCTCTCGTTGCTTCGGCCAAGAGTTTCTAGTCAGCGTTACGTAGAAACGTTGAACTTGTTCGAGAGCTTTTTTCGAGAAAAAAGCAGTCGTAGAGAAGACCGGCAGATATGGAAGGAAAATGTCAAACAAATTTATCGTGCCCTCCCCTCCCCCCCAGACGCTGAACTGTAAAGAGCATTTCCTGCTTCCCTTTTATAGCCACTCGAGCACAGATGTCGAGGAATAATTCGAACGATGAACGGTGCAATCGCATCAAGATCTATCTGCCTGCTTAACCTAGGTAGACCAAGCGATGGTTTTGTTATTGTAAATACGTCATCACAGTCTTTCACGCGGTTTCACGAATTGTTTGACAAGTTTTATTCACAGTCACGCTGTTTTTTGTTTTTTTTTTTTTTTTTTTTTTACACCGTTATAATGCGATTAAAAGTTAAATTAGATCAAATTACGCAGGGATATAATTAGATTCCATTAGGCAGAGATCTTTATTTTGCGTGAATTATCAATATTTCCCGGAAAGTTATCAATTTTTTCATGGGACAACTCTTGCATTTCACCCTTTCAACCCCCTCTTTTCTATTAATTTTCGCTGCCCTTAATGAAGTTTACAGCATTATCGTCTAAAAGTTTGAATTTCATATTAAGATCTGTTTGTCGTTTTAATTGTAAAATCAACTTAAACGTCAACGCAAAGTTTAGATAAATAAATATCAGTATCATCTGTCGAAAAGCCACATTTTCACTCAAATTTTTCGTTCACAAATATCCACGGGTATTCTGAAAAATTTCCGCCTGGTTTTCATGCGAAAAATTAAAGAAACTCTTGTTTCAAAACGAATTCATTCACCAAAACATGAACTCTCGTATTTTATAACTTTCTCCCAATAACTTGAATGAGCTATAAATGACGTTTCTGTGAAAATCTTTGATCTCATTGCGGGGAAATCTTTCACACTGCTTCTTTCAGATCCTCATTGTTCCTCAAGTTCCACCTTTATCATCTTTGCAAGATCTCTTCACAATTTTTCCTCATACAGCAGCAATAGTTCTTCCTTTTTTTTTTTTTAAAAAAAACTCGTTGTCGGTCAGAAGAATACTTAGAATACGTATATCAGTCGATGATCAGATCGATTGTTTCATCAAAAAACTCCAATAAACTGCGATACATACCAATCTCGCACGATATCCTTTTACAATAATAATGCTATCACCACTACCGCAAAAACTTCGATAATTACAAACTGTACGACCCGAGTGTAATAAGAAACTTCAGGCTCGTCCCTTTCTCTCGTTCATAATTCATAATCTTGATAGTTTTCGTATCTATTTCGCGACGTTCTTTTTTTTTCCTTTTTCCCTTCCCTCCCCCTCGATATTTCGAACGAACGAGAGCAGCGTCTTGGAACTTTCCAACACCACCAGCCCACGAGAAGATTAACACGCTTTACCCCAGGGTTACTTATCCCCTTCAACGGGTGATTATAAACGTCGTTCGGGTGAACTTTCCCGAAGATTGGTGGTTATCCTTCGAAAGATTATTTTGAGACCCGGGCGGTTGAACAACGAACGGCTACATCACGAGAGAGTGGGTCCGGGTGGCGCGGCGGAAGCCGCGGCAAGTCGAAAAAACCGCGATGCGGCATTACCAATTCCTTTCGCCCGGCCACGCATCCCTCTTTTTCCATTTTATCTTTTTTTCTTTTTTCTTTCTTCTTTTTTTAACGTACGCACGCAAGGCGGATGGGGTCAGCTTTCAGGGTAACGCGGTTAAGGAAATGTTTTTAAAATAATTTTGCACTTACCTCGGGACACGAGCCAGCTGGACGAAGGAGAGCGAACCCCTTCGTCGAATCGTGTCGAAGAAGAAAAGAAAAAGGAAGAAGAGCGGACGAGAAAGAGGAGAGAAGCTTTATAGAATATTCCGGTCCTCTTACGTGTATTTAACGACGAGAAAATGGGGTGAAACGCAGTGAAATTTCCAAGCACGCGGAAGTGAATCGTTTGTACAACAATTATTAGTTAGTCCAAATTGATTAGGTGTGTGTCGAACGGTGAATGGAAGAAAGTTCGAAATGATAGGCGAATGATAATTGGGAGATATAATAGAATTACATTTGACAAAGATGATAAATGTGTGCGCAAACCAATACTATATAGACAGATTTTAAACTTTCTTTCGCATATTACACAATTACACATTGATAATAGTACATTATTTTATAAGATAAATATAGGTTTATTTTATAAGATAAATTTTATTTTATCGATAGTTACATTATATAGTTAATAGTTACAGTATTTAATAAGAACAATAAGTGAATAAATGATTGTTATTAAACTACTGATAGAAAATTTTTAGTATAAAACAATACTATATAGACAATTTTAAACTTTCTTTTGCATATAGATATTACACATATTTAGTTAAGATGATTGTTATTGACTTGATGAAAAATCTTCTGTTCTAGTATAAAAGTAATTGTCACACGTATAACGTGCAATAGACAATTCTAAACATTCTTCTTAATTAACATAATTATATAATTATATACTTGTGTTACGTTGACAATTATAAATTTGTTGTTACTTTTTCATCATTCAACACTCTCTGTGTATGAAATATACAGATAGTAACACACAGGTCTGCAGATTTTTATGCACTTATACGTTTTTATAAACACTATTAAAAAAATAGAAGCTACATAAAAAAAATTTGCTTCATCTACCATATATTTTTGATGTTTCGTATATTTTTGCACATCAAGTGTATCCTCGGCATTTTCGTACTCATGAATATCCAAAAAATATGTAAAAATTCGCGATGTAGTGATAAGAAAGGATTTATCTAAAATTTGTAGTTACTAGCTATCATTATACAGGTACATAAACATATACATTACCGTGCACGAATAATTGAACATTTAGCGTAATCGCAATAAAAGCCTAGTATTTTTGTTACAGTTCCGACAGTTACGATTGACGAACGTTTTTCTACTGTTAATTTTCTGCATTTTCAATTTCATTTTTAATAAATAGCTTCGTAAAATCTGTGCAAACCATTTCAACGTGGTAAAACTCGCATACGCGTGTATTTCAATCCCCCTGAAATTGCAACAATGAACAAACATATTCAGTGTCGCTCTACAGAGTGTCTTCGACTGTTTTTTGATTATATTTTTATCAGTATCCTTTCACTGTATACGTATCAAGATTAAATTGAAGAGAGATCCATTTGAATCTTATATATTTTATATTCCAACGATTCAAACATGTCCAAACAAATTACACAGTATATAATGTAACTTCTACAATCCGCTTAACCCCTTGGCGCTGGCAACTGGTTGTTCGCGGACCATAACGAGCGACCGAATCGTCATACAATTTTTCTTTTTCTTTAGAAATTCTGAAGAAGTAATAAACTTGTCATTTGTCTTGCCTCGGTTACATTTAAATGTACTTAAAGCTGAGAAAACGTTGCAATTTGGGAGAAAAAATTCTCGACGTGCGTGGGGCACGTCATTCCAGCGCAAGGCTGTTGTATCGTTGTTGTTTTCCCATTCAACTCGATACCACATCACCAACTCTCTCGACTACGTAATTTCACGACACGAAGAAGATGTCGGTGAATTGTTTGCGGCTGTGTCCGATTGAAAAAAAAGATGCAGAGTGCGTCGGCCCTACCTGTTGACCCAGGCACGGCCGCCACAAGCGAATTTCGCGAGTCTGCGTGCGCTTTTTCCATCCAGGAGGAAATCAGGTCACGCGCTTTTCATACAAGTATTTCGCCAGTTAACGGCAGTATTTCGTTTTATTCTCTCTTCCTCTCTCTCTCTCTCTCTTTTTTTTCATTTCGCGGCAGCCGCTCGATTGAGGTGTGTCGCATTCTGACGCATGAAAATGGCCCAAAGGGATGCGCCAGCCATGATCGATGCTCCATCCGATCGGAGACTACCGAAACTGCCCGTCAAATAATATATTCATAGCTTCCGGATGGTTGAACGCGACTCTCGAAATCCTCTGCCGCCTCCCACCCCCGTCGCAACCCGCGCCCCTACGCCCGTTGCCACCCCTCTGCAACCACCCTCCATTCCGCGTATCACCCTGCGCCTGCATCCGTACGCAAATCGACTGTCGAATAATTATCGAAAATACACGGCTGAACAGCTTACCTCTCTCTCTCTCTCTCCGTCTATTTTTTTCTGTCGTTCTCTCTTTTTTCCTCGATTTTTTTCTCTATCGTTGGTACCGTTCTCTCGACCAACTAATACAGATTAAAACGAGTATTCGACCGGTGGACGTAGACAGTTGACGGTTTATCGAAATAAAAGAAAGAAGGTTTGCTTATTGCTACGTCGAAAGGTGTAATTCTGAAAAATGAAAACTGAAACTTGTCCCTTTGTGCCTTTTACATTTCTTCTGTTTCCTTTCGTTTTTCTTTTCCTCCCGCGTGCGTCTCTCTTCCTCTACTTTCCACGAAGTAGGATATAGTGTTATTATAGGGGACCGTGTCCCTCTGGCCCAATAAACTCAGTAATATGAGGGACGCAGTACCGTTAGGCCCATAACTGCAAGAATTACTTTATGGGACCGACCTTTGTATATTTTCGCTTACCTTCGCCAGTCACGTGTTCGAAAAGGACACGAAGAGAGTCGACTTTATTATATAAGGGTGCGAAACTAAAGTGGTACACAACCCTAGGTGAAAATGTAGCAAAGATAGTTACTCTGAACCGATCGTATTCCTGCACCATTTTACGAACACGGCTGAGACACGGTCCACCATGATCATCCTCACCGTGGATTTCCAAAATTACGTATAAAGAATAAATAAGAAATAAAATATAGAATATAATATTATTCTCTAACAATATAGAATATATATATATATTTAATATAATAATAAATAAGAATAAAATATTATTGTGTACTGTTATTATTATTATTACGTACAGGATGTCCGATTTTAATCTTTCCGCGCAAAAATGTTTGAAATTTCTTTTTACTTCGATGGGGACATCTTGCGACGAGCATTAGATTTCTGTAGACATTTTTAAGTGGAATTGGATATTGTTTTTTTCCTTTTATGTTTCAAAGTTCGACGTTCTGTAAAAAGATATTAACCCACCCATGTCGAAAAATTATTAATTTGGGAGATATCTTAATTGTAATTTTGTAAAACATATTGCAAACATGAAACACAAGAATATTGTTTCTGCACACAATACATAATAATTAATATACATTATTATTAAGTTACGAAGTATGCTTGTTGTATATTTAATCTCTAGTGCTTAACACTGAAACTCCCGAGACATAAAAGTTTCCATCAGAGATATTAGATTGAGAAAAGAGAAAAGCTTCGCAATGCAATAAATTGCACAAGCTTTTATTTATATAATGTACGAAGGATCGTTTGAATCTCTAGAAACTGTGTTACATCTATAAAATTTCCAAGAGAAATTGCAAATTGGTCATTCTGATCACTTTAGTAATTCTGGTGCTTAAATCTTTTAACGCTAAACCCCTAAATTCTATTAGATACGAGATATCTATTAAATTTTTGATGACGTAAAATTTCAAGTCATATCTCTTTTGAACTTTCTTCATTAATTGGCGAATCTGGCTATTTATAACGAATAATCTTTTTTTAAACAACATTTCGACTCTTCAACGTTTCTAGTTTTTGTATTTATTTATATCATCTTTATACTGAATTCTTTGGAATTCATCAAAATCACCGCTGCATCAACATATGTTCACTTGATTCTGACATAGCGCTGCAGATTGTGAAAAACTCGACTGAAACGAAACAGTTGGTCATTATAAATACGATGTATAAATTTATTATACGTTAATAAGTAATTTGCAAACTAAGTTAATGATTTACAGAAACAAAAGGAACTTTAAACTCTGTTAACCAACTAATGAATAGAAAGGTTGAAAAAGAAAATCTTCTCGCAATATCTAAAGCTTGTTAATCACGGTTAATAGTTATTATAAAAAAATTCGAGTTAATAATAATAATAAGAGCAACGTGAATATAAAAATTGAAAAGTAACGATCAAAAGGCAAATATCGACGAGGATAGAATTTATTTGATTACGTCCAAATGACGAGGTGATTATCGTTGTTACTTCCATCCTTTATTTCAGTTCTGAAATGAGACGATAATTTTCGGCGAATTCCCCGATAATTTTTAAATTTTAATATTTAAGTACCTTTAACCGTGATTTAATTTACAATTAAAGCCGACCCGGCGAATTACAAGTAACGACGAAATTGTAGTACAACCAGTTTCAAAGGATTTTATATTTTAATACTGATGCGATTATCGCAAACAAAATGTTATCCTCTAGGGGTGAGAAGAAGAGAAAAAGAGGGAGGGCGAAGGGGGGAGAGGGGGAGGTTCAGATAACGAGCAGTTTGGATTACAGTGCGAGCGAGATTGGAATAAAGTGTCGACGAGATACGTAACAGAGCAAAAAATGAAAATTCATTAGAAGTTGAAGGGGCAAGTTGGTTATTTACGCAGTCAATGGCGGTAGATATCTTCCGAACGACTTTTTAAATCTTTAATTAACTTCGTCCTGACATTCAATTATCCTTTTAAATGGCATTACGTTTAAACTAGCGAGCACGTTCCAAGGGGCTTTCAAATCATCCGCGGAAGTAATCTGGAAAGTTATGGAGAAACATGGAAACTTAATCGCTAAGTTTCTACCGAATGTTTCTAGCACGTGAATCCCGGGTGAAAAACGAACAGTCCGGGCATACCGGCTCGAAAGTATCCTGTTGGAAGAATTTGAAATTGTCTTCCACGTCGAAATTCCAGTGATTTCTCTGAGAAATTATCGATAGAGTGGGTAGAGTAGTTTCTAGCAAACGACAGTGAAAGAAAAAACGATGTGATACTTGAAAATATTCCATCGAAAGAAATCAAAGAATTATCTGTCGGGTGAAAATTGTTAATAATTTTCTGAGAGAAAAACTGAAAATTACGTAAAAGAGTAAATCGCTTATTTACAAAAAAAAAACAAGAGGGGAAATATTCTATTTGAAAAAATTTGAAATTGTTCTTCACGCCATAATTTTTGCCATTTTACGATTCATCGATTGGAAGTAATGAAAAATTAATAAAAAGAAATGAATCGTAACGTGGGAAAAATATTCTATCGATAAAATCCAAACTTAGTTTTGATATCAAAGATACTTCAACAACTTTTCTGAGAATTCAAAGACTGCACGTATCAAAAAGGTGGATGTTACAGTTTTGGAAGATGTTATTTAAAAATTTAAAAATTTCAAATTATTCTTTTGAAAATGCATGAAATTTATATTTTGTTCAACAGGGATTAAATCGGATAATCTTAAATTAAACTTGATCACAAAATAATTGATAACAGATGGTAATGATTATTACCAAAACTAGATGTGTGTTTTTCATTTCGAAGTATAATCTAAAAACGTTTACACAAGAGATACTGAGGTAAAATTTTCACAGTGACGAATTCGATCAAAAATATATTAGAGGTAAAATTTATTGGAAAATTATTAATCGCAATATTAATGCACGTCAATCAGTAGATTCAACATTTGTTTATTAAACGACTATGTATATATATATATATATATATATATATATATATATATATATATATATATAAATATTTAAATAATATTTCTATATAAATTGTATTTGACATTGATATTTTCAATGGCGGCATATTTTAGTAATTTATTCGTGATGATATTGTTAAATATCTTTTAAACGTTGTACAATCAATTTTTATCATAAACAACTACAAATAATAAAATAACAAGTGGCTCTTTGTTTTATTTATTAAAATTTGTTACTAAAATTTCGTAACAAGCTGTCAACGAAAGGATTTCATCACTGAAAAAATAAATATTTCATCTTCATCAAAAATTATCAATATTCCAGCTGCTGAAAGTAAAGCGATAAAATTCAGTCATACGTTTCTTTCAATCGTTTGAATTTTTCAAGAAATCGAACATGATGTAAAATCATCTTCAAAAGGACTTCACTTTGTGCTTCACGCTTCAAAACGAGATCAAGTGGATCGTTATGTGATACTTTTTTTTGTATCAGTTCAAATTATCGACAATTTTTCGTTGTCGACGGTGCAAATTGCGCTCTTCAATGTGCTTCTGCAGTGTAAATTTTTTGCTTTCTTCAGATAACAAATGTAGAGGCAGAAGCGTACGTCTGAAGGTTTAACCACTTGCGCTGGCAACTGATTGCGGACCATAACGAGTGCTCAAACCTTTTTCCTTCTTAACACATCACTGGATAGAAATTATTCAAAGGTAATAAATTTATCATTTGTTTTGCCTATTTGTGTTTTACTTAAAATATACTTGAAAACCGAGAAAATATTAAAATATTAAATTTTGGAACAAAAAGTTCTCTCCAATAATCTAGAAGTCCAGGAATTTGGCCCATCTCAACCTTTGATTTTTTTTTTATTTCCCCACTTGTGAAACACACTTGCGTTCAAGTTTGAACACCGAGATTCGAGAGACATCCTGTATAATACTGGCTGTTGAGCGAGTTGATGTGACAGACAGGCTGGTTTTTGTCGTACAGACGAAATGCATTCCCTAGGCGGCATACCGGTTCATCTAGATATCGCAATAGGTGGTCCTGTTCGTTGTAATCGGGTAGAAAACTCAATCGCGATCTGACTTTCGCATCGGTAGTTCCACTCATTGTTATTGATTCGATTTTGAATAGGTGGTTACGGATAAAGAGAAAAGATTTGATTTTTCGGTGTACCACAGGGAAACGGTTCGGTTGGTCCTTTTTACAGCCGTTTTTTTTTTTTTTTTTAAATATTATAATCAATCTTCTTATTTTAACCTGCCAAAATATATCACTAGTTGTAAATATAATACATCTTGATCGATTCATATCAACCTATCTGTATTATACTTTTATCTCTGTCAGAAATTATTTCACCAGTATTGAATGTCACAATTATATAAACGAGATCAACGATAGAGTTATTCGTAAATTTATTTATTTTTGTTTCCTTTGTAAATTTGTTTGATTCTAGCGTACGTAAATGAAGCTTGATTTTTAAAATACTTCGTAACATGATAAATCAGAGAACATTCTTAGTGTTAGTTTATTTGTACGAATATTTATAGAATACTCGCGTAATTTCAAGAATTCGTTCAATATTTTTCCATGATTTTATAATTTACGAATATGAAATTATTTCCATGAAACTGTATTTTTGGTAATTTTACGAAATTTCAAGAGACTGAAGTATATTCATAATGTTGTGATAAATTATTGCTCGGTAAACGAGTTATCGAAGGATTAACAATGCAATGGCACATATTCTTGTTTTTTTAATTATTCCATTTCCGCATTTTATTTTCGCGAGTAAGTATGAAAGTATTACACTAAATGATACGAAATTTAATTTACATAGACATAATTATTACACTGTAAATGCTGTAATAAATACAATAGTGTACAAATCCTTCTTGCAGTCATTGTGTAGGTATTGTTATCAGCGAAACATATGAATTATAAATAATAATTACTATAACTATTCTCTCGTTAAATCAACAGATATGTTGAAATGCAATGAATATTAACCTCGTAGTTGTTGTGTAAGTTTAATTGTTTCTTGGTGTTTAAAAGTTACGATCAGGCCGCTGATTTTTACGATATTTTATTTTCAAAGTTTTTTAAACATAGCTAAAATACGTACGAAAATAGTGCTAAAATATCCGTCTCTAAATTTTCCCAATTTAATTTATCCCTTGACGTCAGATTAACGCAGAGGCAAAAAAAAAAAAAAAAGAAAATTAACGCAACAAAGAAACAAATAACAAGTCAATACATTTAATAACAAATTGGTGACATTTGCAAGTTCTTTCATTGACCAGATGAACAGACTAAATTTCTATTCGTGTTGCGTATAACCAACTTTCAAGTGTAGATGTTCGATTTTACGCATTTGAAGAAAATTCTCGTCGATTTGTGAAAACTGGCACAAAAGACAGACAAGAAGGTTAAACTTAATGTAACACCTTTCTTCCACCTGAAAAGTTTGATATTCGACACTTGCGTACTTTCCACAAAAATATATTCGCGTCAATTGTACATGAGTTGCGTGTTTTTTGCAGACGAGTTCGAGGATAAGAGTCGGAAGAGAGGAAAGCCTGCTCGTGCAGCAGGCTGCCGGTTCTTTTGCAAATTAATCGAAGGACTCTTCGTGTGACCCTGCTTTTCTGGGGCACGTGCCCATGGGTATCGGTATTTCGGGGTACGTTAATACCTCACTATCCAGACGGATAGAGAGAGAACAGAGCGAAACATCCACTCCTGTACATTGTTTGCGGCTTGGAATCAATAAAAGCATAGCTTTAGGCGACGGTGGTCACCATGGCAACCAGAGACCCATCCGTGTACCCTGCTTCTCTCTCTCCCTCTCTCTCTCTCTCTCTCTCTTTCTCTCTGCCTTCAACTTCTCTCTCCTCTCCTCTCTCACTCTCTCTATTTTACACACACGCACACGTATACGCACCCTCTCACCCTCGTGTTCTTCTCACAATTTCTCTCTCTCTCTCTCTCTCTCTCTCTCTCGCTGCTTCTCTCCCTTCGAACGTGTATAACATATCTACCATCTTCTTCGTCCTCTTTCTCTGTCTCGGAGAACGTTCGCCTCTCTCCATTTTTCCCACCGGTTTCGTACTCTCGAATCTCTCTGTTTCCATTATTTCCTCGTCTTTTTAACTTTGATCCTCGCGCAAGTAATATCCAGCTTTCTGTTCCCCCCCACCCCCCTTCTGTCTAAGTTCGTCCTTTTTCACTGTTCCTCCGAATTTTTTCTCTGACCTCCGCTTTTGTATCTCAATTCTAGCTATCTGTCTCTTCCTTTTTTCGTTTTCTCAACTTCAATCCTCCCATCCTCGTTCGTTTTCATAATTTCTCAATCGTTCTTCTTCGTCCTCTTCTCTAGACTCACTTCCTTTCTTTTTCTCTCCACTTTCCGATTATTTTTGCAGCTTTTTAACCTCGAACTGTTGCACGAGTAACACCCAGTTCTCTATTTCTTAGATCATTCTTTCCCCGTTTTCTCCACTTTTGTATCCTGAGTTTCTCCCTCTTTTTCTGTTATTTTTTTCTTTCAAACTTTGCACACTAACTTTGTCAATCTCTGTCTTTTCTCTCTCTTTCTCTTTTGATTATTTTTTTCTTTTCTTTTTGTAAATTGTAAATTTTCTTTCACAGGTAACATTCAATTCTTCATTTTTCTCGCTATACCTACTTTCGCGTATTTTTCTCTTCTCTCTATCTTCGCTCCTCTATTCTCCATTTCGTTCCTCCTCACGTTTTTCATCCCCCTTTTTTCGCTTATTTTAGGTAGGACTAACCTCTGTTATCTTTCTATCTCTCTTTCTCTCTGTTTTCGCACGCTACATCTTCCCTTTCCACCATTTTCTCCTCCCTTTTACTCGGTCACCCTCTGCCTATTTCATCTCCGTTTCTGTCAAACGCCGTACTTTCGCTATATCTCGCTGTACATCTCTCTGTTTCATTCGTCTTCGCATTTTTCATCACCCTTCTTCCTCTGCCCACGCATGCCCCCAACGAACGCACGAACCTTTGTTTTCTGAAACTCTCGTTCAACTCAACGCACGTACATACATTATACATGTACATATATACATTACAGCTAGTTTTTTTTCTTTTTTTTTTTTTTTTTTTTTTTTTTGTTGTCAATTGTCTCTTTGTACTTGAAACTCTTTTAAGCACGTTTCTCTTTCGTATCGATCCTTTGACCTTTCGATAATTGCCTTCGAAATTGACTTGGCGTTCACCTTCCTATCGCTGCGCTCGAGTTCAAGTTTTTTTTTTTTTTTTTTTTTTTTTTTTTAAATGCAGCGGGTCATGGAAGTATTTTGAAAAGAAAGGAATATTTTGAAATTTCACTACAATGTTAACGCTATAACGAGCTGCGATTTTATTTGAAGCATGTGTGTCGTATATGAAATGAAAAAAATTTTCGTTTCACTCGAATGAAGTGATTTAAACCGATTAGGTTTCGTGATTCACCCTGCATACACATTTACAAAATCATTTGGTATGTATGAAGAATACTTCGAAGAATTGAATTTGACAGTAGTCTAATGATTTTGTATTTTCTGATAGACTAAGTGAAAGTTGCAGGATATTTATTAGAAACGTAAAAATGCATCATACTCTGATAACGCCAACGAAATATCAGCACTTTGTTATTTTATTATTGGAAATTTGATAGAATAACAGGATATTTGAAAAAAAGAGCGAATAAGAAAAGTCTATACCTTCATTTTCGGCCAATTTTTTATCTTGATGGACTATTCGGCGTATCTCATAATTTTAGAGGAAAAAAATGAGCCATCATAGTAAACTGCGATGTAATGAAATTTAATATAGCAAAGTGCAGCTAACGCAATGTAAAGTATATACTGACAATGAAATAACTCGAAAATATTTTTCAACATGCATTTTTCTCAAAAAAAAAAAAAATATATATATATATGTCTATATTAAACATATATCGAATATATAAATTTAAATCAAAAGTTTAAATTGCAAGATAATTTATTAAAATACGTGGTTTACACCTTTATTATAAATTATGGTTAAAAAGAAATTTCAAAGATTTATTTAAATATTATTTTTGTCATTTCTCCTGTCTAAATTCATTTACTATCCAGTCATTGATAAAAATTAAAAGAATTCAAATATTTATACTATAATAAATTACTGTAATAAATTATTTTTATTGTAAAATTTTGTTGTGTGCTTCTGATTTATACGTAGAATTGTTTTACTATTCTATACACCAGAAATTATTTTATTCAATAATATTACATTTTGGACTTTACGATTTGGTGGTGATATAAAGTATATAATATATAACAATTATAATGAACTATGTAGTAAAATACTATTGCTCTGTCTTTTAATAATTTAAATTTATGATCTTGAATTTATTCCAGAAAAAGCTAGTTCTAATTGGAATTTGTATATTGGTTATATTATATAACATGAAATATTATATATACATAACATGAAATATTATATTATTATTATTATACTATATTAAATATAAATATAATCCTAGTAAATTTTGTCATTATATTATTATTGTATTATTACAATGTATTACTGTATCGTTAATTTCTATAATTATACATTATTTATGGTATCATATTACATTGTAATTTGCAATTTGGTTAAATTCAAATATGATTATCAAATACAAATCAACCAAAGTATTCGAAAAGTAATGCCCTTTTCGATTTTCAATCCCTTAAGCACTCACTGAATTTTTAAAAATCTTCCTTACTTTGTTACTCTTACTTTGTTTTCTTATTATACTACAACCAGCTTTATTATTTGCTTTATTATTCTACGAATGTTCATCAGTTCCATAGAAACACTATTTTCCAAAAGAATGTAAAATTTTACAGCGTTAACGAGTACAATGTTACGAAGGTAGACCTTAAGGGATTAATCTTAGTTTCGAAAGATATTGTAATTTACTATAATTATATTTATATAGTTTACTATAATTATATTTATAAAATAGTATTAAAATAGTATTAAAATAGTAATAGTAATAATATTTATAAAATATAATTATATAAATATTTATATTATATTTATGTAATTATATTTATAAAATTTACTATAATTATATAGTTTAATAGTTTATATTTATATAGTATAATATTACTATAGTAGTATTTATTACAATCATAATTATAATTATATTTATATTTATATAGTATAATATTATATAGTATAAAATTTACTACAATTACATTTAATATAGTATAGTAATATAATATTGTTAATAGTTTATATTTATATAGTATATATAATATAGTTTAATAGTTTATATTTATATAGTATAATATTACTATAGTAGTATTTATTACAATCATAATTATAATTATATTTATATTTATATAGTATAATATTATATAGTATAAAATTTACTACAATTACATTTAATATAGTATAGTAATATAATATAACCGATATACAAATTCCAGAAATAGTATCGTTTCCGAGATGCAAAATTCGAAAGCAAATTATCCCGCTTCGCGAAGGTACGACGGGCGAGCAACTCCTCGAATACGCAAACTCCGTCGAAGAACGTCGATAAATGTCACGCGTTTTGCGGAAGTGAGAGCCCAGTTGAAAACAACTGTCGAAAAGATCGACCAATTAAAAAAAAATATATATATATATACACACACATACACACATATATATATATATATATATATCGAACGGAAGTTCGACCTTCGTTCATAGAACAATAACCGGGAGATCGTCCAGAAGATCCAGGTAAAGAAGAACAGCACGTTCTGCTTATTAATTTAACTAGACGTATTAAATTCGTACGATTCAAGTTGAACAGGGAGTTTCATTCGGTCTCGTCTCGAGTTAAGGTTAGGTTAGGATAACCTAATCCGAGGCGAAATAGAGGGTTGGTTGCAACTTCCTCGATTCGAGATTGTCGTTTCGATAGTCACGGATGCCGGGGATCGAGAGACGGAGAGCGGGTTGTTCGAAAGAGTATACTACAAATCCTGAAAAGTGTCGGGACATTTGCACATTCTTGAAAACAATTTTATTAAAAGCAGTTGTTTCATTTACAATTTCGTTTCTGTCCTTGTCTATCGTTGCATCGTTGTTGTATCTTTGCTTTTACACGAGGAACAAAGTTATTCGATATCGCGACTCAACGAGATCATCTTTCGATTTATTTCGAGATTCGTAGATTGTCGATACTTTTCACAGTGAGAGTATACATTTTTTGAATGTAGATATAATTTTGTTCAACAACTATCTGTGAGAAAAACGTGAAAAGGAGGACATTGCTTCGTGTCTTTTCTCGTCTCTCGTGTGAAAATTGAACTTGAAACATGTCTTCAAACTAATAATTTTTAAACAGGACTGTCTTGATATTATCGCTGCAATGATTTCTAACAATTAATTATTATTTTATTATTATTTTTTCTAATCTACGTCCGTACCTCAGTCTGACGATTAATAGTTAATATCCGATACAGCTGACATTCTCAATAGCGTACACGTTACATGTGTCGAATATAATGACACGGTATATTTGAATAAATATTACGCGCATACTCTCGATCCAGATTCTCGATCCGAGCGATATTCTGCGGGAAAAATCTACGAGCGGTCACAGGTCCCCTGTAAGGCGACACAGGTACATATGGGCTCTTTCAGTGAATGGGCCAAATGATATAAATTATTTATAGATTTCGACACCAAAGCGCGGGGAGGGAATCAAGGGTGTTCTGTTCCAACTGGGGTGTATACTCCTGGGGGGGTCCACTTGCATCAAAAGCCCCTTGAGGCCCCCTCAACATATGCATTTTCACTCGACCACCGTAAGCTTATATAAAATTGATTCCTAAGTACCCTGGATTCCTGTCAATCTCGCTTGTCTTTTAACACCTATCTCGCGTATTTGTTTGTTCTCCACGCAAATCTTCGAATGTTCAATTCGAGCGCAAACATGACTGGAACGCGGCACTTTTGTTTGCTCGTCTCTTCCTGTTGGCACTTGTTCAAAAACGACCGACGGTATACTTGGCTGTCCCATCTTTTAGATCGTAGAAATTTTCAATTAATTTCATCCTCGTCGAAATTTTTACGTGTTTATAATATTGGTTGACTGGGGGTAATGATGTATACTCTCGTTAAAAACCTTGGAGCACATCAGGAAACTAAAACTATTGACAATTAAAATATTAGTTAGAGAAATTAGTATGCGAGGAATAGGAAAAAAGATTATAATTTTGTTCATTATAAAAGATTATAATATTGTTCGTTACGAATACGGTTGTAAATTTGTCAAATTTCTCTGGAATGTTATGAATTAATCATTTTAATCACTTTAGCGGTTCTAATGTTAACCAAATGAATATTCTACTTACGATACTTCAACACTACTTTAAAATATCGGAACTGTTGAATTAAAATTGAAACTTGTTTAGATATGAAACACAACTGGTTCTTGGTCGATTGTTATATTAATTTAACAAAGCTACCTTCATTTTAAATTAATTTTTTCTAGTCATTCTAGAGTTTTACTTATTATTTTTAATAATACACACGAATGTGGACACTTGTCTTGATAAATTGATTTGCTGAAGAAAAAATAACTAAAACATGAATGTACAGATTCTCAGTTGTTTCTTTTTTTTTTTTTTTAAGAAACGACACTAAAAAAAAATTATATGAAAATTATATTTCATATCATTAGACAAGTACATTGTTGCCCATAGTCGAATTTTACTTTATCCGAGTGTCAGAGACTGAATTAGACGGAATGCATATATAGACACTCTCAGTGTACATGTTTCATAGGGGTTTCACCGATCGCAAAGTTCCTGACGAGTGATGTGTAGCAAATTTGAAGACGGGCCCAGAGCATCGTGCGCTGCGCCCCCCGGGGTCCAATCTAAATCAATGGGCTTGTGGGTAATCGCATAATAATTACTAGAACCCCCTCTACCGTCCATCTGTCGCTAGCCAACGGGTGTTCAGCCCCTACAAGTGGCAGTGTGCAATGTCACGGCAACATAGACGATCGGCAAGTCTCAGCAGGTCCTATTGTCGCTGGCCATTGAAAAAAAATATCACGCAGCGTCGGCTGAGTTTCTCAGTTTTCACGCGTTGCTTGAAATTTTTATTGTTTGCGATGATTTCGTCAGGTTTGGCCATCGCGTCGATGAAATACTCGATTTTTTTAAACATTCTCTCCCAACTATGTTAAACCTTAAAAGAATTATTTCTCTGCGAGTAACTTTTTCTATAAGTTACCTTGTTATTTTAAGTATTGAGATGAAAACGATACGTTTGGAAACAAAATTAATAAAGTATTTGAAATGGTTCGTTATTTCAGATAGAACTTGTCCAACACTGTTATAAGTAGGAAAAGAATAGAATTAAATTTTGTCGTGAAATTCAAGATACACAAGTACTAGTGTTAGAGATTTTCATAAGTAGAATTGAACAAAGAGATAAAATAATATTTATAGTTTTCATTTAAGATTAATTATATAATTTATGTGCTATCACAATCATAATTACAATAATATGGCGAAGTTTAATATAGTATAATCTTCATGAAGATTCCAATTTGTCTCAATAAAAGAAATCCCTGCAACGATTACGAGAGAATCATCGTTTTTAAACTGTTTCAGACGAACAAATGATAACTACAATTCTGATCGGTTTATGTGTGGGATTTTCTGATGGTTTACGTGGACCTCATCATCCACGAAGCCCTGTCTCTCACCACCATTACGCCCCGCAGAAAGATGTTAAAATAACACAAGATGCGGAACTACTACAGGATGCTACGTTAGTTAACACTTAACTCATTTACACGAGTATCATAATTTTGTTTAAGTATGTGTTCGTTGTTTCACCTTATTATTTATTTTTTTATTCTAGCGTTAAACTTCCACGCAACTTTGAATTTAATCTCGATGCGCCTTGATCTCGTTAGAAAGTTCGTTTCGACGATCTCTTTTATTTGTTAATTACTTTTTTATATACCTTACTGCTTGCTCTACAATTGATTTATATTCGTAAAATTTTGAATAGTTTGTCTATAAATACTTGTTATAAAATTTAGCAGAAGGGATTTCAAAACCAAATGTGTCCGCGTGGTATAATTAGATTGTACCATTTCATTAAAAATTAAAGTTGTATTTCTATATAATTGTTAAAACTGGCAATGATACACATTATTCATTTTTATTGAGAATATTCCAGAAGTTGTTATACGGAATTTTCTGACTTAGAAGATAGTTGAACAATGTCTAATAATTATTTTTAGAGAATATCTAGGACTCTGAAAATTAATAAAAAAAACATTTTTAAAAATAATGATGCGTTCGAATTTATATTATTTGAATTATTTATATGATTATAGAGATGGAATAGTTGCCAAATAGCCAAGTCTGTCATTGTATGATTATTCAAAGTATTTTTAAAAACTTACATACATTTCAGAAATATTATATCACCTATTATATGACCATTTGTACTTATTGTTAAATATTACATAATTTTTCCTCACGTAGAATTATCATTTCTTCCGTTGTTCTTCGAACCTCGTTTTAATCGTAAATCAAAGAATACATAAAAAAATTTATTTATTCAACACTCCAGTAACAGATACATTATTTTTTGCAGTCAGTTGTTTTCTGAATTTACAGTATTATTTGTCTTATACATGTCTGCACTGCTTTTGTACTTTGGTATTTTAGTTATTAATGGTGCAAAATGTGCAAAAATTCGAAATATAAATATAAAATTTCAGCCACTTGAAAGAAGACATGGGGTCAATGGCAGAGCAATTGGACTTTTCGAATATGACCGAACAGGAAATCGAATTTCATTACTTTAAGTACGTCTGTAATATTAATAAAATATTAATAATTTACAGTGATAAAGTAAATCATTTTTGACATACACATACAATTGCAGATCAGTATAGATATATGCTCGAATATTTTTTTGTGATGTGTATTTTTTTTTTTACATATCTCACCATACGAAGTAATTATGTATGCTTGTACTTGTACATCAAAATTCTTTGTTCTTTAATTTTCACCAATAGTTATGGTTCGACACGTTTTATAAATAATTATAAATATAAAAATGATCGATGTTATCTATGGTAAATTTACAATGGTAATTTTATCAATTCAAAAGATCATAACAGCTGTATTAATCGTAGAATTCATGATATCGACAATAATGCTAAATTGGATGGATTAGAGATTCTTTATGCCATTCAACATACCTTTCACGAGAACAGACTCGCCGAAGCTGAACGTGAAAGTTCGAGTGAAAATATCAGAACTATGGAGTACCAAGATGATTTGCCTTGGATCGTAGGTATGTATAACTACAATTATTATATTTCCAGATTAATATTTCATATAGAAATATCATTAAAAGATACTAAATAAATGATACTGTCATAAAATCAAAATATCACAAAATGTTAAATATTTAACTAATATGAAATTCATATTTTCATTGTATTTTTTAATCAATTGGAATTTCCTTTTGTAGAAATAGAAAATTCGACTTGATGTGTTCTTCTCCTGTAATCTTTGTATATGAACATATTTCTTGGCTGTTTAACACTTTACAATCTGAAACTACATGTGTTTTTCTTTTTTGTTTTTAATAATTGAAATATCCTACTTCATAGAGCAGTCTAGATACATAAAGATACAAAAAACTGAAAATGTAATAATTATTTTTTTTTTATAAAGAACTTGTAGATAGAGTACTGAGGGAAGATGACTTGGATCATGATGGATATCTAGGATATATTGAATATGTACTTGGAAGACAAAGAGATCACATTGCTCAAGCGAAACGGAATACCAAATTGGACAATTAAAAGTACATCTCATGCAATGCCTTTGGTCAATATATGAATATAAAAGATATATGAATATATGAATATATAAAAGAATTCTATGTAACACAAATTTATGCTGAAAACATATACGAAATAAGATTTTTTGTTTCTTTCTAATCAACTTATGTATAACATTGTCTTCTACTGAAATGTACAAATACTGTAATTTTTAATACAATCAATTTTAATCTGTAAAACAGTATATCGTTTATTTTGTTCTTTTCTTATTTAAAAAAATATAAAAAATTCACGATACAATTATTAATTTCATTTATTATGTTATATCGTTTTAATATTGTGTAAATACACAAACATTTAAAAAATTATATTATAAAGATGTATTTAGATAATGTAATACATATTACATGTATACGCATATCAAATTGCACTATCAATACTTTTAGGAATTTTTGAGTTTTGATATTTGTATGTTTATTCATTTTTTTTACAAATTATTTCAAATGTACAATTATTCCAAAACACATAATGGGTTGTCTGTTACAATAAGACTTTTTTCCCAAAGATCCTTAGCTATCTGTACCTGTCAAATACAAATAAATGTTAAATTATCTTTTCAATAGATATAATGAAAAACATCGTACACTTGAGCTTTTCATATCCGAATATTCATTATCAAATGTTCTGTTACTAATTTAATTAAACTATAAAGTCTAAGTTTAACTAAGGCACGAAAGGTCTACCTATTATAATATTAACTTTTTACCTTATTATCTTCACCATCAATTGGCAAATCTTCTACGCGTATAAATTCAGGATATCGCAATATCATATCTTGAATAGCAGGTATAAACTCTTCACCAACTTCTAAAAATTGTGGTTCATACTCGTGATATTCCTTGGAATTTTCAGTTGAATAATATATCCTAAATGTCTCATTTTCTTTAATTAACCTACGCGACGAATAACATTTTTAAATAACGTTTTCGTTTCGATATAAATTTTGAAATAAATTTATAAATAATTAGTATTACAATTCTTGCTAGACCATACCTTATACAATGAGATCTTAATAATCGAATTCTTGTATCAGGTTCTATCTCTACTCTGTTTTCAACAATTCCATTTTCAATCATCTGTTCACCATCTTGAACAACAGAACATCTCTGTTCATTTTCAGAAAGAACAGGTGGTAAAAAGTCATGAATGTGATTTTTTGCCATTAAATCTGCTGCTTTGTCTATATCAATGTATTCTATTAATTTACTGAATAAATATTTTATATTTTCTTTAAATTCATCTTTGGTACTGTTCTGAATTTCAGAATAGGCAAATCCACATTGTCTCCAATAATTAATAGGCAATCCCTTTCGAAATTCACTATCTGTTTCTATAGCAGCTGTTAATGCATTTGGAAGCAACTTTTCCAAAAAGTCACCCCAACTATTTTTTTGGTAAACACTTAGTGTAATGTGAAGACTATGTGTATCATCAATAGTTTCACCCTGATGAATCGTTCCTCGTGGAAAATATAACAAATCTCCTGCATTTACAACCGTATCTAATATAGGTTCACCAATCTCGGATTGTGAAAAGTTTTTTGAAGAATATCTTGCTAAGTATTCGTTTTCGTTTCGTGGTTTATACAATCTCCATCTCTTTTTACCTTCAATTTGTAATATAAAGGCTTCAATATCATCATAATGTGGTGCAAAGCCCTGACTATTAGGAGGTGTTAAATAGGAATTTGCACCAACAAAGCAGCCAAAAAATTCCTGAAGTGTAGCTGGAAAGTATCGATAAATTACGTTATGTTTGGTAATGATATACAGAAATTAAATAGAAATTATATTTTCTAGAGTAGAAAACTATACTAAATAGAAACTAAATTTTCCACTAGAAAGTTATGTTCTTATTTGAAAAAATTGTTGAGTGATGAATATTCCTTTTCAAGAGAATACCGTTTAATGAATGTAATTTTGGTATATATGTTTGTGGATTCAACATTCTAACAGAACATCCATTCATATAATAATCCCAAACGACACTTGGAACTGCACGGCCAGCAGGATTATGCGTTTCCCTTACGCCATTTTCATACGAGGTAATATCAATATTTTTTGTAAATAAAATATGAGATTCCCTCAATATGGAATCTAACATTGGAGTAGACATAAGTAATTTGTAATATTTGGGAAAATTTCTCTTAATATGAACAGGTGTCTTCTCCCAATTCTTTCTGGAGCAAGAAATCATTCACAAATTCATTAAATTAATTATTATTGATTACAAATAAAATGTAACTATTCTAAACTTACTCAAAAAAGTCTTCTACTTTCATAGGATGTATTAACCATTCAAATACTGAGCGACTTGTTGTTAACGGATTCTTATGATTTTCTTCAGTTATGTTACAATTAGTATTAGCAGTCTCTTGAGTATCCTGTCTTGTTAATCTTCTGTTTTTAATTCGTTTTTGTTGCTTTTGTTTAATGCATTTCATTTTTGCAATACCTGTAGTTGTCATTAAGACAGAACTTCTTAATTTTTTTTTTGATTCAATTTTCTTTGAACAAGAAATTTGTATTTCTTTATCTTCTTCTTTCTGTATTGGCTTTTGAATTGATTTACTTTTCTTAGAAGTTCTAGATGAAATTTTGTTTACATTTTGAATTTCATTTATCTTCAGAGCTTTCTTTGTTTCTTGAGTCTTTTTATGCACAGATGTCTGTTTTTCCTTTTCCTGCACTTTCAATTTTGCGTCATTCTTTAAAACTATTCTTTTATCTGAGGAACTGTGTTTTCTCTTTAATTTTTTTGAATTTGACGATAATTCTGCATTTTTGCGCTTCATAGCATACATTGCAAATGCAGATATTGGTTCACGGTACTTAAGCATCTGTAAAAATGTAATAATAAAATGATATTTGTGAATAACAATTTAATTAGTATAATACTTTATAATAGTATATTTTATATCATTCAATATTTTCCTTAACCTATATTTTTTTTTTTTTAACTCATGTCAATACAAAACTGTTGTATTATATGTTTAAATATAATAATAAAAATATACAAATATAACAATAAATAACTACAACATATATTTAATTTACATATTGTAGATAATGAAATAATTTATAGTATAATGATAATTTATAAGTTATAAATAGATAATGTAACCGGTGAATAATAGGTTATGTTGTAATGTTTCATTAACATGTTCATAGAATGTTTGAAATTTTGTAATATTACCGTGAAACATATGTATATCGATAAACTTTGTAATGATGATTTGATTAAATTCAATAATTGGTTAATACTATTGCTATCATTAAAAAAACTCTTAAATTGAATTTATCACTGTCACAACACGTGGTTACGACTGTACGTCATATTGAAATAAAACAATAAAAGTTGACATTAATTTAAACATCTATTTGAAAGCGATATTCAATTCACAATTTTTTTCAAAATTTCATTATTTAACAAATTCTTCATTTCATCATCTAAATTAAAATTCAGATTAATATTCTTGTGTTAACTAATAGAAAAGTTTCTTCATAGAAAAGTAGTGATATTTAAATAATAAATACGTATTGAATGATAAAATATATTATTGCTTTATTGTCGCTTATTATTATTTAAATTTATAGTTTAATAAAAGAAGTCATAATACATCATAATTCATTATTAAATTGTGCTCTTTTAGCAGCGAATTCAAAATACCGATCCTTAAGTTCAAATAGTGATACCACCATTGACTAAAGGATAGGATAGATTGGACATGAAATGGAACTTCGTGTCTCAAGGTCTACAATACCGATCAGCAAAAAAAAATTACGTCGGTATAGTAGAACTCTAATTTCAGACATTATGAGAAAAAACCCTTTTGTAAAAATGTTTTATATTATTGTAACACTGATGTTGAGATCTGAACTTGACAAACATCAAGCTCGTCTCTCAAGGATAGACCCAACCGATCTATCCAAACGAAAATGAACACACTTTAGGAATTCATGTGTGTTTTTTTTGCAACTTAGCTGCAATTATAGCAATACTCTAAAACATATCCATATTACAATTTTTGAAGCAAAGTTGTGATTTTTTAACTCCATAATTTGCAACTCCATAATACATATTGTAATAAATCATATTATAAAGCGAGAAAATAACGCCACACAGCGTTGAAATGTAACATTATATAAATGTAATAAACACCTATGACTTTGAAGTTATTTTTGTGATATTATACAAGATTATATACAAGATTTAAAAGAAAAACTAGCTGAAGTGTTTTTAAAATTATCAAATAAGAAAATTAAAGACAGAAGACAAAATTAAATAGTATTATATGTCTAATATTTCTGCATTAATGCAGTTGTAAATGAGAAATTATTTTACCACTTTTTGCGGAGGATTATTTATAAAATATAATATTATACAGTAAATATTTTACTCTTTTTTGAACTGACAAAATTTCCTAGTTTTTTATACTGTCAGTATTAGTATAAAAATCGTTTCTAACGTCTAGAATTAAATGAAATCTTTAAGTAGTTTAATTTCCACATGATACATTATTTCTGAGATTTTTACAACATTGAGAATTTTCACAAAAAATTGTGTTTTAAAAAAATTGTAGATATTGTAAATATAAAAAAAAAAGTTTATTTGCTGCACAATGTAACATTTTAGGTACAAGTAACGTCGTCAAATTGTTATTGTATTATTTTATTATTTTATTCCACTATTAAATTATTTTTTTTATTATTCCACGATGAATATGTTTTACACAGCTAACATCCAAAGTGGATTAAAAATTCTGTATTTCTTACATTCTTTTTTATTTTAACTGCCTTATGAAAATTAAAAATCGATAGAAAATGAAAAAAATGTAATCTCAAAGATATATCGGACATTTTATAAGTTGGAATGATATACATATATATTATTTAAATTTACAACTTTTCCATTAATGTTAAAGTATTATGTCTTTTGAAAACTATGGTAATATTATTTACAAAAGAGCGGGAAAGCTTACTACGCAGAATGTATTAACCAATTATTGAAAAATATTGAAATACGAAAATCCGATATCAAAGTACCGCTGAAATTACAAAAAGTGTACCAACATGTATTTTAATGATCTTTCGCGTCGGTTTTTTCGATTGTATATTTAAATTTCTTTCGTCGCAGAACTTTATTGTTGTATTTTCATTGCTTCTTATATTTTATTTATTACATATATGTGTCCTTATTTGACAAATTTTTAGTTTCTTCGCATAATTGTTCGTAGTAATTAATAAAATAGAACAACACAAAGATGTAATCATTAATTTACACTAAATATGTACCTTTACTTGTATATTGACATTATACATGATTTTAGAATCATAGGCTTTTCGTTTTTATTGTAAATCGTCTATGTACATATACATTATATCCAATAATCGAAATATAAAGCGATGAAATGAGGTAAAAGTGTATCTTTTATATAAACGATATATGTATTATATATGTATATCCGTAAGAAGAAAGGAAACGTACTGTGAATGTACTAGAAAATCGAATAATTGTCTCTCGGTCAATGTACAATATTTAATTTTTTAATATCGAACGACGATTAATTATTATTAAATCAATGCAGAAGCTAAATATTATAGATATGTCAAGAATGAAGTTTAATCGTTCATGACATGTGTTGTATCGCCGAAGTTATTGATATTGAAAATTATTTCTGTTAAACATTTATAAATATACTCTATACTATATATAATATATATATATATATGTACGTGTATATAGATATAGATGTCGACAGATTTGTATCTTACGATTAATAAATAACATTCTTTCCCGGCATTTTGATAAAACTTTTTAACAGATAAATTTAAGTACATACTTTCAGTGTGCAACCGATGGTAAACTAGCAACACGCCTCTTAACAAATACATGTATCTAATCACCTAAATGTAAGCGCTTTATTGTTGTCAGTCGCATTTCGACATATTTTCACGATGAGCTTTTCATATTCCGAAGCGCATTTATCTTTAAGGTGACCATCCCCCATCGCATAGTACGATCCGTGGCCTTTATTATTTTATTTTGATTTTATTTGAATCGAAGATATTTATTCTTTATTTTCTTTTTTTTACGAACTTTAAATCCCAAAGGTCAGTTTACTTTATCACAAATCTTTCACGTATAAAACAACGACTCGATCGAAATGAAGAGCAGACGAAACACAGATCTGACGACCATGTTCAGTGAATCACCTCCAAATATAAAACGACAAAAAAGAAAAAAAAAAAGATAAGAAAGTTCAAGCGCAGAGAATGAATTTCAAATTGTTTTATTAGTGCTAGAATCCATGTCATAATACAGCTATTTCATATTGTACGTATCTGAACCCTCTACAATCCCGTGTAACTTTCGTAGATTCCGCGTGATTGGTGTTTTTTTTCCTTCTCCTTCTTCTTTTTTTTTTTTTTTTTTTTTTTTTAAAAA
>NW_025109428.1:767396-773354 GCF_011392965.1 Frieseomelitta varia
TTTTTTTTGACAAAATATATCTGAACAATGTTTCTGAAGTAGTCTAGCGAGTCTAACATACGAGCACATATAATAAAAATATATAAAATGTACCTATACACGAACGTAAGATCACAAATGCTTCCTCTTCGAGTTGTCCGTCTTTAAAGCTTATCAGACAGGGGGAACGTCTGAAATGACCTTGAATTTCTATCTTTTGAACTTTTTGTCCTTTTTTTGTCTTTTTCTTTTTTTACTTAAAAATATCTCCGAAAACTAGCATTTAACATAGCGATCATTGTACAATCAAGGAATTGTTTACGTACATAGGTATTTGGAGGGGTGAGGGGGAAGATTCACGAGCCAACATTTTTGAAATTCTTACGCAAGATCATTTCCAAACGCCTCCGTGTGTTATGTTCAGCTTCTACAAAACTTTAGAAGACCTGAAACTACAAAAAGAAGCATTCGAGCACGATTACGCACATCAACTTCTTCTTCTTCTTTTTCTTTTAATGTTTTCTTTTTTTAGATTCACTGGCGCCTTTTTAAGATCTAATTCAGTAGTTTTAAAAACGTTCTACGCACGTGTCGTTCTATTCTCTTAATTACAGCAAGATCCACAGTGTATGAACATTTATTCGAAAGAATCGTTCTTAGTTTATAATATTATACGTTTGTAACGATAATTGCACAGTGGTATATGCTACGACGATATTTACAACAGTCTCAGAAACTAAAGAATCCCTTCTGAGGTTTTCTTTACATGAACCTGGATTGTAGAGGGCTAACGAGATGCGTCATTACATTATATAATAATATGCAACTCACACAACACGTTACATACATTATTATATAGAGATTGAAATACGTAATAGTTGTATTGTGCAAAACGTAGATTTTTTTTTTTTTTCATTGTACGCGAAGGCTGGATGTCCAACTACGAAACTCAGAAAATGGTCACCCCGGGTCTTTTTTAGATTTTTCGTTCTCAATATTATACATTTCGCACACTCTCACATTTTCTCTGTCTTTCTCTTCGCATCTTTCACTCCTTTTGTTATACGACGTTCTCTTTCTCCCGCGCTCTTTCACTCTCTTTAAAATTTGAAAAATCTTTACTCGCATTAATAAATTCAAACTTATTATTTGCCACGTCAAATACGCGCAGATAAAGCGCCAGGCACTTGTAGATATAAGGAAGATTTATACAATTTTCTTTCTTTCGTTTCCTTTTTCTCTATTTTTTTTTTTTTTTTTTTTTTTTTTTTTATGCAGTGGGATGTCGAATTGAATTGAACAAGGCAGTTTGTAGGACGGACGACATTGTTTCTAATCACGACTATTTCGATGACGTGCATTTTATATTTCTTTTTAAATCATTATCAGATAATGTATAAATAAGCGATTCTTAGCATGTTTTGATCATGAGAACAGAGAATTATTCGAGGAATATAATTATCCATCTGTTATTTTACGAGTAAACTTTAACGAAGAAAAAAAAAAAAGAATTCATCTAATCCTAAATTAATCAATCAAACATGTGTAAACATATTTATAAAAAAAAAAGTTATGGATTTGCAGATCTAAAATGAAAGTAAACATACCAGTAAATAAGCATAACATATATTTAAAATGAGGGCCAAAAATCATGACTATAAAAAAAATATTTTGTATAAAGAAGTCTTTGCGGTGCACAATCTTTTCTTTTTTTTTTTTTCTTTCTTTTTTCTCAAATAAACATTTTTAACCAGATATCATATTGACAATTATACAGACATTAATACCGAGACGTTTCTTTTTTTTTTTGGATTTGTATTTTTCTCAAAATCCAACAGGTACAGTAGCATGTCTAATGTTTCTCTCGTTTTTTACATTCTTATTATAAAAAAATAATTCGCATGTAACGTGAGACCATAAAGACTTTGGACAAAATTGGAAATTTTAGTTGCAAAAATTGTTTAACTCTGCTCGAAAATAAATAGTTGATGTCACGTTTCCGCTATAATTGGTATTTATGATGGATTTTAAAGCTTCGAATGTCGTCTTTATATCTTTTTTATTTCTATTCACATGATTTATTTGTCAACGACATCCTTGTACGTAATGAAACCAATTATAGTTTAGAAACGCTCAACATTGCTATTTTGACAATCTTTCGATTTATTCGTTCATAATTTTAATGTGTTCTCGCACAAATTATTTTCACTCGTTACATAGTGCTGTTTCTAGTTGATTTACAAAATTAACTTTTCATCGAATATTGCGATAACACGTTCATCGAAGATAACAAGAAATTATCTGGATTGGACTGACACAAAAGTAAATGCAAGTTTCATTTTTATCGATCAACTAGATATACAATATTCGATCATATCGTTTCAACAAGTGAATATTTAGACTGTAAAGAGAAATTTCATATTGTTCTTATATCACTGTGCAAATGTTTGTCGACTCGTGATAATTGTTATTCGAATATTAATTTTTTAAAAACGTTATTTCAAGCATAAATTTTTTAAAAAACAATCTGAATCAATAACAAAAAAAATTTATTAATAAATTATAAATTAAAATTAAAATTCGTTTTAAAATATATCTTTGTGATCAATCTTTAAAAGAAAATTCACATCAAATTTGGCAATAATACAATTGGTAATAATTAGACCGCGGATGTTCACGCACTTCTGAAGAAATTAAAAATTCTAAAAGCCCATAATTCACGGTAACGTATAAAATATTCGAAGTACAGCACCTACTACAACAACGTGTGTATAGTAAACGCAATAAATTTCTGCTCTTTTAATTATAAATACAAGTATGAGAGTGCATAAATATCCGCAGCCTAATAATAATAATAATAATAATTATTATAGTAATAATAATAATAAATACGGATATAAAAACATTAATGCAACGCTAACGCGATGGATGTTCTTGTAACGATAGAATGAAAGTCGTCCGAGGCTTGCTTTCCTACAAACGGCAAACGTATTTTTAAGTGCGATCCACGTCATCTTTCAAAATCACAAAATTTGCATAAACCTTTCCTTACAATAATTAAGGTGCTCGAGCTCACTGGTATATACGAAAAAATGGTTGAGAGAGCTCGCGCTTTTTAACACATAGCAAACGCAATAGAAGGTGCGCAAACATCCTCTGAGATCACTGATGAAGAAGCGCGTGTAGACAAGAAATCAGAGCACGCTCAGACAAGAAATTACACAAGTTTAGCTTAGCCTATGAAGCGTTACTTTTACAGTTGGCTAATTATTATCGTCATTAATGATCATTGTTTCCAGATTGCCCCCTTTATCTCTTTACATGGTTATTCGTGCGGTGTACTCGTATTCGCATTCCTTCTCCCCCACTTTTTTCTTTTTTTTCTCTTTGCTCTTGAAACGGAATTAACCAGACAATCCTAACAACTACAATACTATACTATGATGTATTGAATTCGTAAAATTCATTGGGAACGTCATCACCGACTTTGTTCGACATTTCTTGAGACTTGACATTTTTTCCCACTTGTTTTTCTTTTTCTTTTTTTTCTTTTTTTTTTTTGACATCTATATTCTTAAGCGCTTTCACACACGTGTACATTTTCTCCTTTCCCCCCTTTTTTTTTTTTTCTTTCTTTCTCGTGCTTAAGTGAAGTAAACTTACGCTAACAATAAATTCTCGACATTCTCACAAAGAAACGTTTCTCTCGTGCTTGCGGAAAGAGATAACGGCTAATGGTTAAAACCTCGTAGGAAAAGCAAACGGAAACTATGCTGGAAAAATATTGTACAACTTCTTTTTTTGCATGTTGTATGAAACTATTTTTTTCTTTCTTTCTTTCTTTCTTTTCTTGTAAGCAATGATGAACAGTAGTATTGACACGAATAATCATTTGTTATATTGTATTGAACTGTTTATAGTGGTAAAATACTATTGTATTATATACAAATATACAGTGCAAACTTTGATGTACATCTCCCAGATATTTCAGATTCACAAATTAAATATACAAACTATGAACGTTAATTAATTGTTATATATAATGACAGAAAATATACATTGGCAACTGTTTTCACTAAAGTACAAGTAACTTAGATTTAGAAAATCTAGCTTCCTGTGAATTTTCAAATCAAATATTTATATTGTTACAAAATTCAAGCTAACAGTTGATTATCAGCTAAATAAAATACAGCTACTAAATTAAAAAAACTATCAAATGAATGAAAAATATATAATGACGATATTACAAAAGTAAAACATGAAATATTGTAATACATTTATACAAACGAGGAGAATCTTATTGAAAATACAAAATATGCATTCAAAGAATTGAAGAAAGAACTTTACATGTAGAACTGTAAACTAAGTATATTAGATTTGAGAATTTTTCTTTAAACTGTTAATAGAATAAAGAATCATTGAAAACATATTATAAATACATTTAATTAAATATTTTGAAGCTTTCCAGTGTAATAAAATTATACTGAATTATATAAAGTTTAATATATCATATACGTTATTAAATCCTTCATGATTTTCAATTTAAACTCGAGAAAACGACTAAAAAACAATAATATAAACACATTTACAAAAATGGCATATAGATTCAACTTATAATACATTTATAGTAGACAGATATTTATATTTATATAGATATTTATTTATATATCTAATATCTAATGATTTGAAAAATAATTAAAAAAAATTGCAAAAAACCTCTCGATATATACTCCACTATTTTTAATAATCGTTTAAGACATTCACAGTCCGTAATATATTTAATTGGAAAGAAACTAAAATAATTTTTTTTTCTTTTCATTATTTATACACAGCTCTGTATTGTCTGTGCTAATATTTCTGTTCATCATTGTACACACTAGCTCCTATTTCTTTAAGACCTTATTCGCGTACTCAGTTATTTGCATTTCCTGGAAGTTGACCAATATCCGTTTAACATCGTGTTAATCTTGTTAATACATCTTTTTCCATTTATCGTAAACCTAACTAAACTTTGTTAAAAACCATAATGTTACAACGTCAAGGTCTTTGGTGGCGCTTTGCGAGTCACTTTACACAAAGACTGAAACAAGAAATTGCAATTCACCTACAGTGGATTTTTTTGTGCAGTAATGCGGTGGAATCAATAACAAATTATCATTAATACTGTTAAAATGATTCAATTGTGTCAATAATTCGCAATTTATTCGGAATATTGACTTGCTTAATTTTTATATAAGTTCGTCGATGAACGCCACTTAAAAACACTGACGATATTACGATCTGGGAATAATAGACGCATCTTTTTTAAAGATGATTTACAGCTTATTAATTAATTACGAAAAATCGATCACTTGCAAATACAATAATTGATTACGATGTAACTTGTAAAGCTCTTCGAAATACAAGGGTATTTATCATCATCATCATCATCATCATCTTATTCCTGGAATTGTTGTATAATTCATATGTATTCTTTGCACACGGCATTTGTTAACAAATGCAATACAGTTAATCTTCACATATGTATATATATATATATATACATATATATGTATGTATACGTAGTTGTGTATACATGTGTGTATATACACGCACGTATATATAGATACATAAAATATATATACATATAATATGTATATTATAAGTATACAAATATAAATTATTTGCCTTATCTTAAAGGTCGACTCGTGGTCTGGGACTCGTGGTAGGAAGTAAACTCTTCTGCTTTGTGAATAGACCCGGTTATTTTATTATACACTAAGTAAAGATCATTTAATAAACCCGTTTCATCGAAAATCTCTTTCTTTTCTAAATTGGTTTTTTTTAGGTACAAGTTTACGACGCGCTTGCGTTGAGTTTTATGCATTGTTATATCAAAATTGGACTTCGGTCGACATACTTTTTTTTTTTCCTCGATTTCACTGCAATTTTTTTTTTTTTTTTTTTTTTTTTTCTTATCGGATTTAAAAGATCAGAAAA
>NW_025109429.1:0-5962 GCF_011392965.1 Frieseomelitta varia
ATAATTTTAATATGGATAAAAAAAAAAAAAAAAAAGAAAAAAGAAACAAGACAGACGAAGCAAGAACTCTGGTTTTTCCACCCTCGAAAGGTCGAGCGTCTGACGAGTGATCTCTCGAACACGCTCGGCGATGACGAGCTGGCCCGCCGTGAATATTCCGCGTACCTCGACGTGAAAACCATCCCTTTCCCTCTTTTAATTTCCAACCCCTCGGCTCGCGGCCACAGACCAGGCTACGAGGGACGGACGCGCACGGGGGGTAATAACACGCCGAGGAGGATCCTTTGTCGAAATAAAAAAATAACATCTCGCTTCGCGACGAGGAAGAGCCTGCTGCGATACGCGACAATGGATAGGAAGTTGTTCAGCCCGGAGCTACGGCACCGTAGAAGGGGGTAGGTTGGGGGGCGGGTGCGGGTGGTGGCAGCCAAAGAGAAACAGACAGAGAGGGAACAAGTTACGGGACTGCAGGGGCTGAATTCACCTCGACGAGCCGTATCCTCGGCTTTACGCGGCATCCTATCTGATTTATACGCCGTGTACGTAGAATCGAGCGCGCTACGTCGCGCCTCTCCCAACCACTTCCTCCGTGTCCGATGCTGAGAAATGGGATCGAGCACCTCGCAAGGTTACGCTCGAACCTTCTGATGAACTCTTGTATCGCGGCGACGCGAATTGTATTGGAATTTGAATTGGGAATTTCAATTCCAAATTGTTTAATGCCGTTGCACGCATCTAACATGAAGGATTGAGCAAAAATTTTTTTTAACACGCGCATCAGAAATTCTAGAATTCGAAATTGTAGAAAATGTCGTGGCAAATTATAATATAAAGTGGTTATTCTATATATTATATTATATATATATATATTCTACATATTATGTTTTTTGTATTATGTACAATCTGTATAATTTCACGCTTTAAAAATGCATGAAAATCCGCGGTGCACCGATGACTTTGAACAAGGAAATAATGTCAGAAATATTTCTTAATTTTTCTCAATTTTCTATTGAGACTGCAGGATTGTAATTGCAATCAAACGACAGGATACACGGCGATCCGAATCACATGAATTTTAATGACACTCGCCGGACGAGGGCCAAAATCCCTGCTTGCTGGAATAAAACGGTCTGTCTAACGGGTTTGCTCCGAGACATTGTTAATCTCTGTTTTCTCCTTTTTTTCTTTTTTCTCTTTCTCAGGCGTCCGATGATTCGCGAGATTTAACGGGGGTTTAAAGGGTCTCCGGATTGAAAGTGTTGACGCGATTCCGGAGACGAGTGGATAATAGGATCGAAAAGTGGCTTCAGCCACCGTGAAAAATCCTGTCTCTCCAGGTTTTGTAATAGGGTTGCGGCCGCGGCGAACGACCGCGGGAAACCCGCTCGCGTTCCTCGTTTACCTTCTCCGCGGTCTCCGACCGGCAATTAGACCTCACGCATTGTGCGTCGTCGACAATAAGCCATCGTTCTCCCCGGAATCTCATTTCCTCCGTTCCACTAAAGCGCCACTTTCCGATGAACTCCGTTCAACGAGCGCTTTTTTTTCGACTTCGACTTTATCCGGTTCTCGTCCTCATACGTACCGTTCTCTCTCTCTCTCTCTCTCTCTCTCTCCGAGAACGATAGTTAGAATTCTTCCGTCTGCAATATCGTAGCGAGTGACACGTGATTTTTAGCGGTTTATACTCTGACACAGCTTTTAAATTCCTTTGAATTTTAATACGATGGTTTTTCAAAAGTTTTGCCATATTTTTCGATTGCGTGTCTGTCGGTGCTTAGGATATTACGTACTCGTTTGCTGAATTTTAATATTTACAATGGTTTTTAACAAGAGTACGTGTAACATATTGCACATGGGTAAAAATGATGAGAAGGATCATAATAAAAATTATAAAACGATATAAATTAAAACAACAAGATAAACATATCGGTTTATCAGTATGAATATATTGGTTATTTTCTTACAGCTAGTCCATTTTAGTAGTAGTAGAGCGCTATGTCCATTGTCAAATTGTCATTTATTACAGAAAATGTTGAGAAGAATATTTTTTATATGTTTTAATATCTGACGTAAAGTATCCATGTTTGTACATTTGACAATGAAGTTGAGGAAAGGAAAAAAATTCTATTTCATAGCCCATATTGAACTCTGGGGCCATTTAAAAGAAACTAACAAAGTACCCAATAAATCGGCCAATAAACAAAGAAAGTTTAAGGGTGATATGAAATTTGGAACGCTCTTCAATGATTCTCTTCAAAAGATTCGATATTAAAGCATACAAAGAATAGTTTGACAAAACAGATGTTAATTTCATTCTTGTGTTAAATATCGTTTCTTTGCACGTTCTTCAAATTCCCAAACGAAACCTGCCGATCTCTGAAAAGTTGCTCACGTACAAGTTACCTCGTTGCAGTGTAATAATGCGTTAATAATGCGTGTTAATAACACGCAGAACTTGTTCCAGAGATCGTAATCGCGCGGATAACTGCGATCGCGCGAAGAAAAGTTAACTTGGCCACCGTGGAACTAGTTCACGCACCGTCGTCTAATTTATTCGCTCGTTTCGCCCGCGTTGACTCCTTTGAGAGACCGGACGAATTAATAACCGCGACTAATTTATACGTTCCCGTATGGTCGGGACGCTTGAATCGCGGCCAAGATCTCGAGGAAGATGGCACCTACCCGGTATCCACCCGGTCCTTGACTCGCCTCCTGCGATCGCGCGCACGTTCGATCCCCCGGGTTCGTTCCGGCCGGCCGTATAATGCCAGGCCAAATGGCAATTAGGCTTCCTGCATTGTGCGCCACAACAATGCCCATTCTTTTTTTCCAGCGGGCACGCATTGACGAGAAGGAGGCGCGCTTGAACCCTCCTAAATACCACGATGAATTTACCGGTTCGGTTCAGGGGCGCGCCTCGATCCAGATTCATCGGTCGTATGAATGACACCTGGACGATTAATCGCGGCGCGAGGAATATTTAACGGGCGATGAATTCGAGGAAAGAGGAGCGTTACTCGCTGCGCGAGCTATAAATTTTCATGGTGAAAGTTCCCCGTCTTGTTTGAATATTTATGCGGGATTAAAAAACACACGAAACGGACGTGGTACGAGGATCACTGCGAGCCTACATAGGTAACCAGCGAGTCTTGATTTGATTTATTTACACGGAGGTGTACGAAGACTCAGATGCAAAGATATGATTCCAAGGTGTGTCTCGATTTTCTGTTTTTCTTGTCGTTGATAAAAAAAGAAATAGAGAGTAACGTCGATTCGTCGGCTATCGATGAGATGTTTACGCCAACTACAGTTAATTTTAATTTTCATTTATTCGTTCACGAGCAACTCTGTTGCCAACTTAGACCCAGCGCGTCGAGTTTTCGCGCGCCATTATTTACCGTAGGCGCTGCAGGCTTGGCCACATTTTTTCGCGAGGAAACTGAAGAAGAGAAGAGAGAAAAAAAAAAAAATGGCGCAAATAGATAAAGAGAAAAACAGCGCGTCGCCGTTGCTTCGAATTACATCTCCTTTAAAGGGAGGAAATCCGCGAGATCTCGAGGCAAGCCTACCGCAGGGATTCCCTGGTTCTTTCCTTGTCCCCATGCACTCTTCTTTACCCTTGCTCTCCCGGTCGTCGTCGTCGTCGGTCGCGCGCAGGTGGAGAACTCAATTCAGCGAGGGTTTGCTTGCATTTTCATTGTCTCGCCTCTGTGCGGGCTGGCGTCGTCGTCGTCGCCGTCGCCGTAGCCGTCATCGTCGTCATCGTCGCCGGTGTCGACGTCGCGTTGGCCCGTCGAAGGGTGAGAGAGAAAGAGAGAGAGAGAGAGAGAGAGAGAGAGAGAGAGAGAGAGAGAGAGAGAGAGAGAGAGAGTGAAAAGAAAAAAGGACGGGGGAAGAGCACGTAAAGCTGAAGAGCAGGAGGAGGAGAAGAGACCAGGAAGGAAAGGGGAAGGGGTAAGCTAATCGTTGAGGCTGCAGCCCGGGGCGGCTGCATTTTTAAAAACACTACCACGAACGCTCGTGGTTGTGAAACGCCCGTAGTACACCACGAGAAACTCTTATTCTCTCGTTTTCGCTCGCCTCTTCCTCTGGCCGTCCTTCACCCCTCCTTCTCCCCCCTCGCGTCCTTTCTTTATTTCCTTTCCGTCGTTTCTACGGCTTGGTTTATCCCGCTAGGCTGTGTCGGCGCATTGTGCCGAATGAATTGCAGTAGCGCGCACGGTCGTGCAACGCTTCGCGCCCGTGTTCCACGGCTCCCGGGCTACTCTCGAATGACCCTGAACAAAGAAAAAAAAAAAAAAGAAAAAAGAAAAAAAAAGGAGCGCAGAACCAGCCGTTACCTTGGTAAATATCGCTTTCACGGTGTTTCTCTCTCTCTCTCTCTCTCTTTTTTTTTATTTTATTTGCGTTTCGTGCGTGTCATTCTCCCCTGAATGTTTCCCTCATGGTCTGCCGTCAACTCCGAGGAAAAACTTGTTACACGTACTTGCTCCTGTCCGTTGATAATCGTCCGTGACTCGAGCTGCTCGCAAAAGTTCTGCTCGCGAGCAGGTTCTTGTCAGATTCAGGCGAGCAGGATAAGAGCGAGAGTCTTGAGACGGGATTTCCTGTATGGAACTAGTGGCACGGGTAGCATTCGAAAGTTGAGCGTAACAATTTCATTTTTCACGTGAATCGTGAGTTTCGTTGTCTACGTCTACAATAGAATTCGCGTTCAATGTCTCAGGAAAATGAATCTCATTCGTGAATTTGCGTGGATAGTTGCAAATTCTAAGAACTGTCCTCTGACATTCAACGCCGGAAAAGTTCCAAAACTTGCGCGCGTTTAACAAAATCGCCGAATTCGCTTGCTCCCGCCTGCCATGAAAAGGAAAAGGGAGGGAAGAAAAAGGGACAAAGGGGAAACAATTTTTCTGCCCGTGATAAAAGAGCAGATGGAGAGAGAAGGGGTTAACCGGTGGATGCGCGGTTCCAGGGGGAATCGAGGGGCACAGCGTCGTTTTTGGCCGACGTCGGCGTAATATGAAAAATATATTCGCCGTGTCCCATGAAATAACCAATTCCGGTGGCCCCGGTATTTCCCACCCTTTTCATCGTGCGGCTGTCCATTTTCCCCGTGAAAAATTCGGTTTAGCGGTATTCGCGATTTCCCGCACCGTTTACATTGAACGCCGGAGCCTCGAGCAAGGAAATAAAACGGTCGCACGTCGATTTTGCAGGTGGTTTTCCCGAGTGGCGGCCGTTAATTCTCCACCTCACTCTCACTCTCTCTCTCTCTCTCTCTCTCTCTCTCTCTCTCTCTCTCTTTTCTCGTTTGTCGCGCGACACGTACTCGTCTCCATCCGCGCGGCTGTATAGTCGCGTACGGTATAATCGAGCTTCGAACGTTCGTCGACGCGTCGCGAAACGAGCGTCGTTACACGTTTCCTTTTTTTCTTTTTTTCTTTTTTCCTTCTTTTCAGACGACTCGTCGTTTTCGTACATTTGCCGGATGAACAGGTGTCCCTTTCGCAGCATCGCCGCTCGTCGATGCTTAAACGAGCTCGGGCAACTTAGGTGCGCCAGCTTTCTCTCTTCCTTTCTCTTTCTTTTTTTCTGTTCCTTCGCGAGCCGTACAACTAATTAGGGAAAAACATGCAAGGTTAATTAGTAAGGAGCGTAATTAATGGAAAGCCCAGGATCTTTCGCATTCATCGGCCAGATTCTCGGTGCGACAGGGTGGCTCTCTCTCTCTCTCTCTCTCCATTTCATCGCGTGTCTTTTTTTTCTCTTTTTTGTTCGTATATATACATACGAACTCTTTCTCTCGCGCTTGTCCTCAAACCTCATGCTACTCCTCGTCCTTTCCTTTTCCTCGCCTCCTTTTCCTTTCGTTATCTACTCCCCCTTATGATGGTAGATATCACCCACTCTTTTCGTATCGCGCTCCTCTTTTTTTCTGTTCTTTTTTTTTTTTTTT
>NW_025109430.1:0-5971 GCF_011392965.1 Frieseomelitta varia
AGAGAACAAGCCGAGGAGTCATAGTAAAAGAACACGAGAGAAATTCGGGGCCGTCATCGAGTACGAATAAACTCTGCGATACGCCGCGAATTAAGATAGTCTCCGCGTCTATTGTGACTCTGCAAATAAAAGTGTTAATAGACAATTCGAGTCCAAAGATTATTATCCTGCACTATACCCGCGAACATCCCCAAAATATATATGTATCCTTAACGGTCAGTGTTTATTCATTCCCGTTCGTACTGTCTTACCGTGGCATTATGGTATAAGTGTGAATTTATTAAAGTGTCTAATGAAATCAAGTCTCTACATTAAATAAAATAATCTAAATTTTCAGTATTCCAAGATGTCTTTATCCTGGTTGATGATTTTTCTGCAATCACCTTTTCTTATTTCATGAAGCATAAAACTGAAGTTGCAGGTGCATTCAAACAATTCAAAGCATGGGTTGAAAGAGAACACGACAAAAAAATAGAAATTTTAAGGACAAATAACGGACAGATATTGAGCTGGATAATTTTTTAAAGAAGCAATAAAACATCAGACAAAAGTTCCGCATACACCGGAACAGAACGGTGTTGCAGAGAGAGCGATTCGAAAAGTTGTTGAAAAAGCACGTTGTTTAGGGCAAAACTTCTACTAGCACAATCAAAAGTTTTGGGAAGAAGCCGTAAGAACGGCTATTTATTTAAAAAATCGCTCGCCAAGTAAAAGCATGTGGAATTCAACGCCATTTAAAATTTGATCGTGCAAAAAGATAGATTTGTGACACTTAAAATATTTCGATGTAGAGCCATATTACATGTACCGAAGCAAGCAAGAACGAAGTTCGAATCCAAAGGAAAAGAGTATATATTTATAGGATATTGCTCAGATATCCAAAGGCTATAGACTAATGGATCCACATCAACCTAAAAATATAATAAAAGGAAAAGATGTAATTTTCTTTGAAAATGAGTTTTGGGACGACTTCAATTGCCAAGAAAGAAGAGCATAACTACTCATTTGATCTATTTATATTTGATGAATTCAGGTAGTTGGTATTGATGATGTACGAGAAGAAGAGAATTGTCAAGAAACAATGCAAGAAGAAAGTGAAACTCAAGATCAAACTCCTTGCCAAGAGCAACATCTCAACGAAAATCAAGAAAAATCCCAGGAACGAAAATATCCTGCATGAGTTAGAAAAGCCAGAGAATTCCCTGACTGTATCAGACACAAGCGATTAACCATCATCGGTTCAAGAAGCTTTGTGTTCTGATGACAAACGTCATTGGAAATCCGCGATGGATGAGGAGTACAATTCTCTAATCAAAAATCGATTCTGGGAGCTAACTGATCTTCTTGAAGGTAAAAAAAATCATCAAGTAGATCATTAAACGCAAAAGGATGAAAATCGTTCGATTTAAAGCCCGCTTATACCATTTATAACTCAGCCAAAAGCTCCACCAAAAAAATAATAGATCCAATCTCCCACACAGCTCTTAGACTAGCCACAGGTGCATACCGAACATGTCCCTTTAACAGCCTACTATTCGAAGCCAAAGAAATGTCACTCAAGTCCAGAAGAAAGTTCATAACTCTCAAATACGCACTAAAAGTCTCATCCACTCCAAATAATCCTTCCTACAAGAACATCTTCTCCAATAGATACCAAACTTCCTACACCAACAAACCCAAAATTCCCTCCTCCTTTCATGTCAGACTTACCAAAATCCTTCAATCCACCACTTTCAAAATCCATCCCACCATTGAACGTAAACCACCACAAATCCTTCTATGGACAATGAAAGAATTCTCAACTAACACCAGCCTTGTCGAACTCCCCAAAAAAATCCTTAGCCCAAATAACCACAGAACTCGATTTTTAAAACTAAACAACAACTACTCCCAACACAGCAAGATTTATACTGATGGATCAAAACCGGACACTGGAGCTGGATGCACCATTATCACTGAAAAAACAAAAAAAAAAAAAACACAAAATCTCCCCTCTTCATCATCCATCTTCACAGCCGAAACTTATGCTATCCTGGAAGCCGTCAAATATGCACACTCAAATAACGAAACCCAGATTGTCATTTACACCGACTCTATGAGCGTTACAAAATCTCTAACGAAATCATACAATCAAGATAACCAATTAATATCCACCATCCAAGAACTAAACCACAACCAACCTAACACAAACGCCACAGTCATCTGGATTCCAGCTCATCAAAGAATAGAAGGAAATGAAAAAGTCGACGCAGCAGCAAAAGAAGCCACAGTTCCCTCACTTATAACATACAAGAGTACTAAAATATACCTCAAAGACGTAACCTACTATACTCATATCTAATGGCACCGTCGTCGCTAATGACCTCGCTGTCAATGCGACATTAAAGAAAAAATAGAAGAAGAACAAAGCCCGCTTAGTCGCCAAAAATTGTTGTCAAATCTATGGCGTAGATTATAATCAAACTTTTTCACCTGTGATTAGGTTTTCAATAATATAGCTCCTTCTTTCCTTATCGTTCCAATTGGGAATGGACATAGACCACTTGGATGTCACGACAGTCTTTTTAAATAGGAAAGAGGAGATCTATATGGAATGTCCAGAAGAGTATCCAACCAAAGAAACCAAGGTTTCTGCCGCTTAAAAAAAGGCAATCTATAGTTTGAGGCAAGCTTCGAAATCGTGGCACGACGAAATTCATGCGACTTTAATCGATTTACAATTTAAGTTTTGTATTTCGGCTCCGTGCGTTTATTATCGTGGCAAGGGAAACAAATTCTAAATTGTAGCTGTCTAAGTCGATGATATTTTATTATTAAAGAGAAACAAAGAAGAAACATTAAAATTAAAGAAAAATTTAAGTTCACAATTTGAAATAAGAGACTTAGGTTTAGTTAATAATATCTTAGATATAAGAGTGTACAGAGAAAATAATAAAGTAGGAATTAATTAAAGTACTTATATCAATGAATTGTTAAAGAAATTTAATTTAGAAAATTGTTATCCAGTAGCAACTCTTTTGCCTGTCGAACACAAACTTAACATACCAACGATCGTCCATATCGGGAATAACTAGAAAGTCTTCAATTCAACTTCATTTCGACATGTATTAGACCAGATATTTCTCATGGCATAAGTTATTTGAGCAAATTCAATAATAACCATAACGAGGAACGTTGGGATGCCTCTAAAAGAATTCTTAAATACTTAAAAGGAACAATATAGACCATAAGCTATGGTATGAGATAAATATTACAGGCCATGTTGATGCTGACTTTGCAAGTGATCAGGCGGATCGTCATTCAATTACCGGTTTTGTATTCTTATTAGAAAAGGGTGCAATAAGTTGGGAAAGTAAGAAAAAAAAAACACAGTTGCAATCTCGAGCTGTGAATCGGAATACGTAGCCGCTTCAGAAGCTTGTAAAGAAGCAAAATTCCTCAGAACATTTCTATCAGAATTGACAGAGAAGAGTATATGTATAAAACTTTTTAACGATAATCAATTGGCACATTTGTCATGGCAAATGAAAGAATGCCATGTAATAAGACAAAACATATAAATATACGCAATCATTTCGATTCATCCATTATAAAACTTTATTATTTAAATACCAACGAAATGATAGCAGACATTTTAATAAAATCCTTACCGGTTGCAAAACACTAAATTTATTAAAGGTTTAGAACTAGATTTAATAATTCGCGATTGAGGGAGCGTGTTGAAGGAATATCAATCGGCGACATCCGTAGTAATCCTACGCGTTAATAGTTCCTGGAAAGGAGTAGGGGGATTCACTTCGATCATAGAACGAGGCATACTTCCTGCATTTTACGTGTAGAATATCCGTCGTTGTAATTAGTAGAATAATGCAGAATAAATTGTTAAATGCGATTAAGAAAGGCCGGACTTTACCTCGTTCAAATTGCAGAATCCGACAGGTAGTATAGACAGAAGGCAATTGTTTAGGATGATGAAAAAGATGGAGATAGGAAGACAATTGAGAGACCGAATAATGGAAATTTACCAGGAAACAAAGAATGTGTTGAGGGTAGGGGAAAAGAAAACTGAAGAGTTCTGGACTGAAAGGGGGGTTAGGCAAGGATCAATTTATACATTGCAAATTTGGGACAGGAGATGAGGAAGATGAGAGAAGGAGGAGTGGTAATAGGGAAAGAAAAAGTATGAAACTTGATTTATGCGAATAATGTAGTCCCAATTGCGTCAGACGAGAGCGAGCTAAAAGAAATTATGAAAAGGTTTGCGAAATATGTGGAAAGGAAGAGAATGAAACTTAGTGCTGAAAAATCGAAGGTAATGGCGTTTTAAAAAAGGGGAAAAGTTAAGGGAGAAAGAGAGTGGAAGATGGAAGAAGAAACAGTCAAGAAAATGTAAGAATTAAAGTACTTGGGCTACATTCTGCAAAAGAACGGAGGGACTGACAAACACATAAGACAGCGGGTAAGAAGAGCGATGATAGCAAGGATTAGTACGTGGAGCATAGGAAAGCGATTTTTAAGGTCAATTATGAAAGGAGAAAGAAAATGTTCGAATCATTGGTGGAAAGGACTCTTTATGGGGCGGAGGTCTGGGGGCGGCAGGAAGATGAAAGAATTGACAGAGTCAAGAGAGAGCACACGAAGTGGGTTTTAGATTTGGACAGAAGAATGCTAAATTATATAGTAACAGAGCAAAGCAAGAGTGAAGAGTGAAGGCATTAAGGCAATGAAGAGGGCATTAAGATATGAAGAACGAAAAAGAACATCGAGGGACAAGTTGGAATGCTTAAAGGAGATAAGAAGGAGTGGCGGAAAAAAGAAACAGGTAGAAGGAAAAGAGAAGGCTCAGATTGTTGGGAACTAGGAAAGTCGGAAAGGGAAAAAATCAGAGAGGAGGGAAGAAATCACAGGGAAATAAGTCGGAAGATGATAGAAATAATAGTACGCAAAGAAAGGGAGGAAAGAGTGGAGAGAATAAAAAATTCAAATTACTACAGCGAACAGAAACTACAGCGAACTGGTTACAGAAAACTTGCCAGAAAGGTATGAGAAAGAAGAAGGCAAGATGTATGATAGCGAGATTTAGGTACGGGAATGAGTGAAAGGAAGGACAGCATTGGAAGAAAGAGGGGGAAAGGACGTGCAGGTTGTGTGGAGAAAAACATAATGCATGTACTCATGGAATGCGCATACACCAGAGACCTGCCGATAGGAGAATTTCTAGACGAAAATGGAAGAGGAGTGGAAACCATGAGGAAAATCCTGGAGGAGAGGGGAAAAAAAGGAAGAGTACAAAGGGCATAGAGCAATGAAGAATATTTTAACACAAAGAAAACCAAAGAATAGCCAAATAAAGAAGCGATTAAAATAGACAAGCCAGAATCTAGCACTGAGTTTAGAATTTATTGTTTATAGTTCATAATTTAAGGTGTTTTAGTGTTAAGCAAATTTACGACTTGTAGTTGAAGTTACATTTAAGGTAGTTTAAAATAGTCTAAGTAGCCATCTTTAAGCCGCAAGGCGAGAGGATTATGTATAATAAATAATAAATAAATAAATATTAAAATTTAATGTTCCTGAAAAAAATGTACGACTTCTCGATATTTTCGTGAATTCCGATTTTCTCAAGTGTCCCGAAATTGTCGAGAATCTCGAGAATCTGGTATTATGAAATATTTTCGGATCGAGATCGAAATAAATTCTCGATCCAATTTGACCCGACATTTCCCGGATTCTCGTACATTTCTATTTCGCTAGGAAGGAGATAGCAGTGATCCTTACTTACGGATTAACAAACTGCAATAAACTTTTCCTACATTTTTAACTTTAGAAGACGGGAATGAGCTAAATTACTCGGGCTCAATAATACTCGTCAATACATGGTCAACCATGTATCTTATATCTTTCGCTGGGAAATTCCATAAAATAGACTGTAACATTCTTATAATGGATATCTACGATTTTCAATTTCCTT
>NW_025109431.1:0-2196 GCF_011392965.1 Frieseomelitta varia
TTTTTTTAATTTTTTAGAATAGAAAGAATATCACCAGAGTTTCCGTGTGCCGCGCTTGACCTATAAAATTCAGACTCGCAAAAGTATTCGAAGTGTTTGTAGAAGTACGTTTCAATGAATATATTATTTATTATTTACGATTATACGTACACGCATGCTGTTAAAATTTCAAATATTTATTTCAATATTTCTTCGTCGTCGAGAGAAACTCCTCGCCGGACAAAACAGTGACCGACTGTTGACAGGACGATCTCCGGGGGGAAATGGAAAAGCTCGCAGCTCGCCTCGAATCAGAGGAGCAATCGATATGTGATCCGGAGTTTAAGGTCCTAGTCCCGCAACACGTGCCGTCGCGTTCGCACGAGGGCGAAGAAACCCTCGGCAGGCGGGTCCACCCCCATGCCTAACGAGGGCACTTCAAAGCAAACTGGAGCGATATTAAAATTAGAGATCCGTCATCGGAGCTCCGGTGCACCCTTCGTCGAGCGCGGGGACACGCTCGGACGATGGTAATATTTCGGCCGAAGGCGGGAGTGGGACGAAGATGAAGCAGGCGAAAGCAGGAAGAAGAAAAGCAGAGACAGAACGATCGAGGATGCCGCGGGATGGAGGAGATGGTGTAGGAGGTGGAGGGACGCTCGCTCGGCCAAAAGGGTGTTACGATAAGGGGTTGAGCCTCAGCGGAGAAGGCCGCTGTAGATCAATGAAAAGGGTTGCCTCGGCCCGGGGGTGGATTGATCGCCGATAGGGAAATTTCGTTAGTTTCCTCCAGTCATAAAAGGCGGCAATGGTGGTAGTGGTGGTGGTGGTGGTGGTGGTGATGGTGGTGGTGGTGGTGTTGGTACTTCAGCCACCACCGCGGAGAGGCCTAACTAACGTTCGGAGCCACCCTTCGAAAATTCACCCTCGGCCAGGAGTGAGACGAGGGTGTTCGCTCGGGGAACGAGGCTAGAGACTCGAGAAAGAGGAACGGGTTGCGTAGGGGTTGTATGTATACCTCCGAGGAGCCGACGCTAGCCCGTGGAAGCACACGTCAGAGTATTAACGAAATTTTAACCAATCAATGAGAAGTTCATTAGCCGGTACCGCGACCATTCCCTCTCTACTTTCCCGACCTGATCCGGGCCTAGCTTTACCCTCTCTTCCTCTCTCTCTTGCTCTCTCTCTCTCTCTCTCTCTCTCTCTGTTTCACCCTTTTCGACGAATAGTATTGCCAGAGATCGCGTGGCGGTGATAAAATTCAACAACACGTATATACCACCCTTATTGTTAGTCAGGTTGTGCTCGAAGAACACGAAACGATCGGTCTATCGAGGTGTTGGCTGCTTGGATTTGCTGTCGCAGACTTTTTACAACCGTTAGGGAGACAAGACACGTGTATCTATGATACTTGAAAGTTTATTCCATCGGACAGTTGCCACCACCACTGCCGGTATTCAAAGTATAACCGATCAGGCAGAAAGCCGTGTCAGAAGGGTTGTTCCGCCTTTCTTTCTTTTCTCTTTTTTTTTCGCTGTGTCATTTGTCTCCAATATCTCGAGCCACCCTCGATACAGCGGTGGACAGCGTAGATGGGGAGGGAACTCGGCGACGCTTTGGTGCCTCGCGTTCTGCGGCTTCGCCCGTGCGAAGAAGATCATTCAAAGAGATTTCGATAATTTATAAAAGGTATCGGTTACCTCGGGATGTTCAATGGTCTTTCAATAATGCGGAGGAAGATGTAACGGAAAGGAAAGAACGGCATTCTTTCGTTACTCGAGAGAAACTAATTTCACAAACTTTACGAAATACGTTTTTTTTTTCTTCTTCTTCTTTTAGCGTGTTTAACGCCGTTCCAGGCTCATCGAATTTCCATTATTTGCGATAATAGTAACAAACGATCACCGTACGATATCTGAGCGTCAGTTTCAATTTCGATTCCTCGGACCAACGGTTGATAAATTCAAACGATAAAGTCGAGACGCATTGTATCCACGAAGAGTTCAATTTTTCAATCAAACTCGCTTAACGATGGAACCGACGTACATGCATATATAACGGTGTGTAAAATATCCGATTTCGCTTTGTCAGTTTCTTCTCTTTCACTTTCCTCCTTTGACCTTTCAACGCGCATGATCGTTTTCACAAATTTCCAACAAAACGATTCTACTCTCACTCTCCTCCGACGTTGCAACTGCTCCTTCATTCCCAAAAAAA
>NW_025109431.1:2206-5993 GCF_011392965.1 Frieseomelitta varia
AAAAAAAAAAAAAAAAAAAAAAAAAAAAGACATAGGAAACAAAACGAAAAATCATGGAAGGCTAGGCGCCCTTAGGTGGCGTGGCTGCTCGCCTTATCCGTCCATCCCGTCACGGATCAACAGTTAGCAAATTGTCCTCCGCGTCCGCTGGTTTTTTGCCCGTCCGTCATTTGTCTCCGATATCACTTGCACCCACCCACCGTTGGGCCAGGGACGCGCTACAATATATCGAATAAGCCGCAACGACAAAAAGAGCCGGGCGACGCCGCGAAGGAAGGGTTGCGACGGTGGCGGAGTTGGGCCCGTGGGTGGAACAAAGACCGCGCGGACGAGGCGAACGAGGCCGGAGCGGGAGCGGGAGGTGGAGGGGGGGTGGGGGAAGAAAGGGTGGCGGTGGTAGAAAGCGATATAAGCGGAAAGGGTAGCCGACCGCGCTAAGGGAGGCGCAGACGGAACGAGCGAAAGAGAAAGAGGGTGGAACACGGCGAACAGAGAGGAGGATAGGATAGGGGGTGGCATTTAAAACCGAGACGCGCGGAGAAAAAGAGATTTGCATTGCCCAGGCAATGGGGTGGCCAGGGGTGGCGCGGGGTGCGGTTTTCTGTTGCGGAAGACCGAGGGGGTGAGTAACGACACGTATCATACGCGGAACCATATAACGTCGGCGGACACGTACGTTCGATATCGCGCTCGTTTTTACGGGGTAGTTCCACCCTTCGGATCCACCAATTAGACCACGCGAAGGAAACCCCCGTGTGCCGGGTTCTCCGCGATCTCTTCGCCTCGTCCACGTGAAACGTGTATGTGCAACTCGTGTATTTCCCGCGGTGTACAGTACAGCAACCCGGTGTATCCGGTTTCTTCGATCCATTTCTTTTTTTTTTTTTTTTTTTTTTTTTTCTGACACCACGGCTATTTTCTGGGCGAAATTACCGGAGTTCCTGACTCCTCTTCCAAGGGAATTTCCCATAGATCTGTAACAATGCATTTTTTCGATGTTCCATCGAGCTTGGTCCAGTTCTGCACACTTCGGGTTCTTTTAACTCTTTAAGCCTTCTTTTAATTCGATTTGTTTATTTCTTTTCTCTCTCTCTCTCTCTCTCTTTGATTCGTTACTTTGATTTATTTAATTTGGCTTGTCAGGATTTTTTTGTAAATTTGTATTTGAATAGAATCTTTGACTTTCTCTTACTTTTTTTGTTATTAAATCGTTCTATCAACTGCGGTAATTGCCTACCGTTATTGGTTCTTCGTGAATCATAGGCGTCATTATAAAATGCCGTCGAAACACGTTTAAAACACGACAGAATTTTCCAAGAACCCGATGAATTTATCTTGCGCTGTACACTGCCCGGATCAAACGAATAATTGAATAAGGACGTACCGAACGAGCGTCGAATCGTATCCTCGGATCTCGTCGTTTCGTCGCCGCTGCTCGCAACTTTCTCATTAGCCAACGCAACGATACGGCAGCCACGTCCGTGTGCACGCAACGACACGACGAACACGCGCGCGATCCTCCTGCCTCGCATAAACGTCACCCCGACACTTTGCTGATATATCGGGCGCCTCTGTCAATAACCGATGACCACTGCCGATTCCAAATCCGTTGATTATCAAACGAACGCAAGCCTCAACTTATCGTCGACGTTGCTCGAAGCACTTGCCGCTACTAACGCTGATCTTGGCTGAAAAACGGGTTTTCACAGAAAGAGAGAAAAATTTCTTTGTTATTAACTTTAATCTCTCTCTCTCTCTCTCTCTCTCTCTCTCTCTCTCTCTCTCTCTCTCTCTCTGTGAAAAATTCGACGCTCGAAATCGACGGCGAAATATTATCGTCATTCGTGTTCTCCGTCTCTTCTTCTGCAATTTGCACGAGGAAAACTATGCACCAGTTAATATGAACGCGGTCAGACAGGAGCTATATATTTGTCTGACCACTTGTCCTAGAGAAATATTGGAACAAGAAAATGACCAGGAGATTCTCTGTGTATTAATTAATTTTTGTCGACACGAAGTAATTCCGACGATCATTCAAGTAGGGGCTTTGCGATTTGATTGATCTGCTCCAATGACAAATGCAGCGGCTTCTTTGTACGCCGTGTCTCTGTATTCAACGAGTGTACGTTCCAATTATTCGTACGTGTCTCTACTTTCAGAAGTTTAGTTAAATGTTGAATGTTACACTTCGTGGACGTATTTAGATTAATGGAAAACAGTTATTTACCTACGTCCGATGAAATAATACTTTAAGGTAGAAGCTTTCCCAGTACTTGATAAAAGTAAAAAGTTGAAAAAGAATTTCAAAGTAAAGAGAAAAAAAAACAAAAAACAAACAAAAGTAAAAGTGTACGAAAATTAAAAAGTTTCAGCGAACTTCGAATCGAAAGATCTAGAACGCGAACAGCGGGAAGTTCGAAATCGAAGGTACGAAAGCAAGAGAATTAGAAAGAGAGCGGAGGAGCGAAAGGATTAGAGGGGATTCAACGAGGGAATCGAGCGGAAAATCAAAGCACGAGGAAAGGAGCCCCGAGGAAAGAAACGAGGATTCGCGGGTCACGAAAACGATGATAGAAAGAAGAGGACATTCCGGATAGAAGAGGGAGAGTCTGAGATTGAGAAAGAGCAATTCTCTCTGTAACAAAGAGCAACGGCAGAAATAAAACAGACAGCAACGCCGAACCGCGAGAGAGAGAAAGCGTGAGAGAGCGAGAGCAAAGATAAACGAGAGAATGACAAAGGGAGAGAGGGACTACCGCTGTACAGAAATGGTTTCGGCAAAGAGTGCCCTCGCTGGTGCTCGCTCGTAATAAGCATAAATCCTCGGAGGCTTATCTAGCGGCGCCCAGAAGAACGCTAAAATAAAATATCATACATTCTGCCTTCTACCCTTCGTGCCAAGCGTTACGTTACGACTCGACCACCCCCTCCCCTGAACCGTTCGTCTCCACCCTATCCACGTCTCACCTTCTCCACAGGGTTCGCGGGTTAACTAAGCTAATAAAATTATATTTCCACAATAAAATATTTCTCTCGTAAACGTCTTTCTGACAAGATCTGGAAAATTCGCGCGAGCGGCAGAGAGAAGAAAGAATCTATCTCATTTGTCAACGATCAGAGAGAAGAGATAGAAGCGATTCAGTCTCGAATCTGGGTCAATTAAAACAAGGGTAAAAAAGAAAGCTCGCCCGTATCGCGCTGGAGTTTCGATCGTCTATCGAGAGAGAGAGAGAGAGAGAGAGAGAGAGAGAGAGAGAGAGGGAGGGAGAGAGAGAGAGAAAGAGCCAAGCACACGATGTTTCTCGAAGAGTCGGAGGCTGCGTTTTAGATAGAAAAAAAATTCGATGATCAAGTAAGCATCGGAATCGGAGAAAAAACGACAGTGGACGAGAGAACACGAACACGAGAGAGAGAGAGAGAGTCTTGTGCCGTGAAAGGGGCAAAAGGGGGCAAAAGAGGCAAAAGGGGCGGGTGAAAAAAGACGGACGAGGGGGTGGGTGAGGAGGAAACCAGGGGGAAACGGGGGGATCAGGGTGGATTTTTGTGCGCGTCGATGCAGCGCGAGATGTCGGCCAAAGGCACGTAGTCGGTGTAATGAGGCGAGATACATTCGCCCGGGGGGGGGGCGGCCCCGTCGGGGGTAGTAGCTGCCGGAGAAGCTCTGCCGACCGGTAGGAGGCAGGAGGCAGGAGGGTGAGGGTGAGGAGGAGGAGGAGGCGGATGGGGGGGGGGCGGTTGAGTCGGAGGGAAAGGGTTGAGCTCGAAGCCCGATCAGTCATTAGACAAG
>NW_025109432.1:0-5993 GCF_011392965.1 Frieseomelitta varia
GAACGAGCAGGCCATGCAATAGGACCTCCACGACCAATCCATTTATTTGCAAAGTGTTGATTTAAAAATTGCCTAGCCACTCGGCTAAAACGCGGCGGAGCTCCATCATGCATAAACCGCGTACAAAGTCTAATATCGACTGGAACTTGCTCTAATATTTCGTATAAACGCGTGCTCAAAAAAATCAACGTACTTTGCGCCTGTTAGTTTCTCATCAAGAAAAAAAGGTCCAATTAAAAATTTATCAATTATTCCTGCCCATACGTTTAAACTAAACGTATTGTGTTGATGTCTTGCATGCACAATAACACGTGGGTTTTCATCGTCCCAATTATGATTATTATGAAAATCGAATATACCATCCCTGGTGAAACTAGCCTACTAGAGTTTGCTCTGTCTATAAAATTCATTATATCTCACGAACGAAGACAGATAGGGCATATATTTGTATGACTTTTTTTCATTGTTTTTAGGCGTACAACCAGCTCCCGAAGTGGGTCCCACAAGTTACGAAACACCCTGTACATGTGATAGAGAAACGTGGCATCGTGGCGTGGAGGATACGGCTCCGTTCGGATAGATCGGTAGTACGTAACTAGGTAGCCGTAGCCACGGAGGTACGTATCCCTACTCCGAGGAGGAAGGTTGCGAGCAGTTGGCCGGCTCTCGCTGGCGACAGGTGGGCTCGATTCGACGAGAGAGTCTCGGTCTGCCGCTTACCGTGCGCGGATCGAGTTTGTCGCCGGGGACCGGTCTCTCGAGTTCTCGCTTTCGGTCGCGAAAAAAGTTCGACTTTGCCGCGCGAAAGATACGAGTATATATATATATATATATATATAAAGTAGCCGGGCAACCGGGACCGTTAGATCAGCCTCTGTGCCTCGCCAGTCCACCTTCAAAATCGTCGTATTCTCGTATCCACTCGGTGAGCCGCGGATGCATCGAACGATCGAGCTCGACGTAACGTAACGTCACCGTGAGATCAGCCTCGTTGGAGATCAGTCTCTGGAGCCGCGAGGACAGGAACGAATCGCCGTCCCGATTTTTGCATGGGTGTACACGTAAGTGAACCGGAACGAGGTCGAGAGAGCTCGTGTACGACGCTCGTTGCCCGCTTTTCTCACCCTCTGCGAGTCAACACCAGCAACCGCCACGACCGTAGTTTCTCGCGATCGAGAGGAACCAAAGAGGAAAGGGGAAAGGGAAAACGCGAGCGAACCCGGTAGGCACTCGGAGTATTTACAAATTACGTTCGCTTCTCTCGTTACGGTGTGACGAATCGTCGAATCGTTCGTACGCTCGGCCCCCGGAAAATGGAAAATGGAAAATCGTCTTCGCTTTCCATATGGGTCAATGGTTCAACGTTCGAGCAACGATAACGGAGAGATATTTCTTTCCTTTCTTCGAATCGAAAAGAAAAAAAGAAAAACGTGTCACCTAGACGCGTGTCACGCGAGTTTCTCGATCGTCTGTCCACGGATCGTTCGTCGTCCTTCACCCGGTTACGCAGCCAGCATGTCGCAGTTCCGTGGCGAGCGCAACGAAACGAACGCCGTTGTCGGGGAAAATTCGAGCAACGGGGAGAGAGAGAGAGAGGAAGCTCGGTGGTTGATCGACGATCGTGAACCGAATCCTCGATCATTCGGACCATTTGCAAAACAAACGGCGCGAAAGACAACAAGAGAAAAATTGCGTGGAAAATGGTAACTCGGGCGTATCGGCAACTCGGGAGGAACGCGTTTTCTCTCCGCGTGCGCTCGGTCACCGAACGAAAGAGAACGGCCGTGTCTTTCGTTCGAATCGCGTTACTCGTTACCCGCTCGCCATTTAACGCTGGAACTACCGGCGGCCAAACTGTAAAATATTTGCCGCAGAGAAATTGAGACGCGTGGAACGGCAAAAAGAATTCGTAGTGCAGAGTGGGTCAAAAGTCTCTTCCCCCCCTGTTTCTTTTTCTTTTTTTTTTTTTCTTTTATTTAATGAAACGTCAAAATATGAGAAAAAATTAATTTTGAATTTAATTTTAAGTTAAATTCATGTTCGAGTGATCCTTTTTTTCCACTGTGCTTTGAAAATTGTCTCTTTCAAACGCCAACCGCCAGCGTGTTCGTAAATTTGTGCTCTTTGTTTTAGTAGGGAGTCATTTTTGGCCCACCCTGTATAAGAGCACGAGCTTCTGTCGACATATTTTACTAGAAATCAGTCGGGCCTCTGAAAATAGATTGTCGTAAATTTATAAAATTTATATATATATATAATTTTAAAATATAAAATATAAAAATATAAAATTTATAAAATTTCTATATATATATATAATTATTTCTATATATATATATATATATAAAAGATTCTATATATAACAGAATTTTATAAATTTGTAAAATTCTGTTATAAATTTATAATTATAAACTGGTCACTTTGACTACGCTTAGTAGTTTTAATGTTTCTGTAGTGTTTGGTAATTCTAGTGATTCTATATATACAGAATTTTATTATATATATATTTTTATTATATATATATATATAAATAACAGAATTTTTTATAAATTTATAATTATAAACTGGTTACCTATGATCACTTTGGTAGTTCTACTGTTTTTATAATGTTTGGTAGTTTTTGTGATTCTATATATACATGTAACAGAATTTTGTAACTTATCACAGAATCATTTTGGTAGTTCTAGTGTTTCTATAGTGTTTAGTAATTCTAATGATTCTATATATATATATATATATATTCTGTATAGATTCTGTTATAAATTTATAATTATAAATTATAATTATAAACTAGTCACCTTGATCACTCTAGTAGTTCTAAAATAGTTTCTATAGTGTTTGGTAATTCTAATGATTCTAATGATAATAAAATTTATAATTATAAACTAGACACTGACCATTCTGGTAGTTCTAAAATGGTTTCCATAGTGTTTGATAGTTTACTGATTCTATATATATATTTATAATACTCTGTCATAAGTTTATGATCATAAACTAGTCACCTTAATCACTTTAGTAATTTTAAAATAGTTTCTGTAGTATTTGGTAATTCTAATGATTCTACATACATCTATAAGATTCTGTTATAAATTTATAATTATAAACTAGACACTTTGACCATTCTGGTAGTTTTAAAATGGTTTTCATAGTGTTTGATAGTTCACTGATTCTATATATATATATATATATATATATATATATATATATATATATATATATATATATATATATATATTTATAATACTCTATCATAAGATTATAAACTAGTCACCTTGATCACTTTAGTAGTTCTAAAATAGTTTCTGTAATATTTGGTAATTCTAATGATTCTACATACATCTATAAAATTCTGTTATAAATTTATAATTATAAATTCGTCACTTTGGTAGTTTTAAACTAGTTTCTATAGTGTTCGGTAGTTCCAGTGATTCTATATATATACATATTTATAAAACTCTGTCATAAAACTTTATGATTATAAACTAGTCAATTTGACCAATCTGGTAGCTACAGCGTTAAAATAAGTCGAGCGACGCTTACGAAACGGCGACGTTACGGGTGTCGGTAACTCGCACAGGCTCGTAACCCTGGCGCAACCGTTTACGCGATTACGTCCACCGTTTTATCCGAATCCGTGGCGATCGCGTGCGCGCGCGTCGTTCGAGATTCTCTCTTCCGCGTAGAAAGTTCAACCCGAGAGAGAGCGAGCGAGCGAGAGACCGAGAGAGAGAGAGAGAGAGAGAGAGAGAGAGAGAGAGAGAGAGACCCGAAACTTAATTGAAGTTGTTGGCTCGCCTTAACTAGGCAACTAACAATAAGTAAATCGGGATGAGTCGTGAATCTATCGAGGAGACAAGAGAAGAGAAGAGAAGAGAATAGAAGAGAATCGAGGGAAAAACGGAGTGTTGTATCCCATAGGAAAGGAGCGGGGAGGCCCACCGTACCGATGTCACCGGCGGAATGGCCAGGGATCGTTCCGGTTCAGAGTATTCGGAGAACATGAGCGACGCGACGACTTGCAGCTGCACGACGAGCTCCGCCGACAAGGCTAGTAGAGTTAAAGGCCGTAGAGCTTCGCTTTCGCTTGAGTTAATAGACAATCTCTTGTTCGTAAAATGGCGGTAAGTCGGGGCAAGTACAGCGACTAAGAAAAGGCAGTCGCGGGGAGTCGCTATACGTGAATAAAAGCGCGTGATCGATCGGAATTCGAGGCGGGCGCGACTCGACGCGAGGAGCCCACTCTTCCGGAAGAGAGTGCGAGAGGCTTGCACGCGAGACTTAGGCAACCGGCCGATATAATGGGAACGCCGTTGTGTTGCTTGTTTTTAGTGTTCGTTGCGCGGCTGCGGTATGTTTCAAGAGCCGTTTTTCCTGCATCCGCCCGGCTCGCGACCACGCGACGGCCTCTACATCAATCCGATGAGCGCGTACATCGGCGAGCCGGTCAAGCCGAAGGACACCGAGTCCTTCTACCTGCACAGCCCGCACGATCTCGTCTACACGAGGATCACGCGGCTGTTCGCCGACACGGACGCCAGGCATCGACATCACTTCGAGAAGAAGGACGAGACTTTGACTGGTAAGTGGCGCGAGTCCCAGATATCTCTCGAGCCGCCGCGCCGTGCGGCGCCGCGCCTCACCTCACCAATCGGCACGAACACGCCGAGCGATCACAGCAACGAACACGGAACAAGTGTCACAATCAAACGAAACGTACGCGCGCTTTTCCACGAATTTTTCAGTGAAAGTGGACGTCCACTTCAACAACGGCGTTCTCGAACGATCGCCCGGCGAGAATGGTTATCAGGCGAGCGGGAAGGCCGAGATTGCGCGCGAGCCGCCCGAGCACGCGTACGAGCAAATCTGTTTGCGGCAAGATCCTGACATTTCTGGCGGGAACGTGACCAACTCGCAGAGGAAGACGCAGCACGCGGACAACGCGACAGATCGCAGGTAGGTGGATCAACGGCACGCTGATGAACGCTTTGAATCGAGCTCTGTCTGTCGAGCGACGGCACACAATGGACGGGGCAGCGTCCGTATTTCATAAACGTGTCATGGTTGCGCGTTTGTTCAGCTGGCTTTCCGCTAACGCTCAGTCAGCTGTTTCTCTCCGTTGCCAAAGGACGACCTCGATATTCCTCTCGTTTCCAGCGTACAAATGTATGTATGTATGTATGTATGTACAGGGTGGGAAAAAGAGTTTGTCCTATCGGCTATCACAGATGAATTCTACGCCTTGGATTTGATGGAAATACGTGTAAAGAACCTGCCGTAAAATTGATCTTGACTTTGAGAATTTCAAGGTCAAAAATAATTTTCTTTTCTTGCATAGTATTCTACTCGTCACGAAGGTATAACTTTTCCAAGGAATCGCAGATTGCAATCTAATAATGACAAAAGAGTTTCTTAATCATTTAACACTGCGGACGCGTGCGTGCTAACAGCGACTTTATTGTTACATCACTTAGATCAGGTTTTCATTCACATTTGATTTATCATAGTTGTAGCATCAGTGTGAGTCTAAATAATCAAATGATAAAACCAACTGTTAACGTTATTTGAAATATAAATATTACATCCACGAGTTCAGAACTATAATGTCGCTGTTAGAACGCACGCGTCTGCAGTATTAAATTAAGAAGCTTGAAAAGAAAAGAAGAGAACTATTAGTGTGCAGTGTGAGTCCAAATAATTAAATAATAAAACCAACTGTTAACGTTATTTGAAATATAAATATTACATCCACGAGTTCAGAACTATAAAGTCGCTGTTAGAACGCACGCGTCTGCAGTATTAAATTAAGAAACTTGAAAAGAAAAGAAGAGAACTATTAGTGTGCAGTGTGAGTCCAAATAATTAAATAATAAAACCAACTGTTAACGTTATTTGAAATATAAATATTACATCCACGAGTTCAGAACTATAAAGTCGCTGTTAGAACGCACGCGTCTGCAGTATTAAATTAAGAAACTTGAAAAGAAAAGAAGAGAACT
>NW_025109433.1:0-2147 GCF_011392965.1 Frieseomelitta varia
TTTTTTTTTCATGTCCGTCCGCGAGTAGTAAAACCAACGAAGCTCCGTGAAATTCGACATCCGATAGATCGTTCCACGTCTGATAAGCGTCGACTCAATTACGCAATGCAAAACAGGGAGTTTCGAGATGGGATCGATCCTGTATCTAAATTTTAATCCTTCCGGGAGTTTAATGAATCCCCGTCGAATCGCCGAATCGTGTACAAAAGTCTCGACGACGTTAGATCGTTGCACGTGAAATGATTTCATAAAGGAATTGAGTGACATTGGAATGTTGTTTGATGATAGTTTTTTTATTAGACCTAATAATTAATTTTTTACATCTCGAAATTTTTGAATGCATAAATATATCGCAAATTGATTGCAATATTATATATAATTATATTATTAATATAATGTAATAATATAATATAATAATATATATAATATAATATATAATTATTACGTTCATTTAATTTATTATATTTAACTATTATAATTAATTTACTATATTAATAATTAATCAAAAAAGGATCATTTCATATACGAATGCGGATAATGATCGTGTAAATGAATCAAATGTTAGAGACTATACAAAAGTAAACATACAAGAGTAAAGGAGTAATATTGTAATATATAATTTGAGACAAATAGGTATAAAAAATGCCTTTAATGCAATAAACTATACCAAGTATGAAAATTGATTGGTATTCAAACTAAACAAGTAATTATTGGCCAAAAGAAATTTGTTTAATATTATTTTCAAGAAGGAATTTTCAATAATTATTATTTTCATTCATTCTTGACGATTTATCGGCAACATAGCAATCAGACTGTGGATCTCTATGCAAATTCATATTTTTGAGATGTAATAATTAAAAGTAACAGGATCTTTTTTACACTACACGTTCTTTGGCTATTTTTATATACCATATTACGTGTATTTTTCACCTTAGAACTTCCCTAATATAATGTACAAGTACAACATGATCTTGGCGATCGGTCCGCGAGTGCCAGAAATGTCTAATGGTGTATTTCCACCATTAACGAACATGTTCTCGAGGCATTACGTCGCGCAAGCAAACACGGTTTCCTTCCGTACGACCAGGCCCGATATCCCTTCGCGCTTAATCCCTACACGAGAATTAAATCGTCCAATTCCGTTCACGTTTCAGGGCAAGCGATCAAGGATCTGTTGGTGGTGCACCTGGCCGGCGAGGCGAGCAAGTTGGTCGTGTTTGCCGACTCCGAAATTCGCGCGGTACCGCTGCACCATTGCGACGCGCCGGCAGCGGCCACCTGCGCGTCCTGCGTCGCGCTCCAGGATCCACATTGTGCCTGGGACGCCACGAAGAATCTGTGTGTGGCCGTGTCGACCAAGCTGCACGACAGCGACGCCGACAAAACCCTCTTCCAGGACATTATGAACGGGAAACACAAAGGCTGCGGCTACGAGCAAGGTAATCCTCCCCTCCCACCGTTCGTGTACACTCTCCTTTAAAACGGAGTTGAAAACGTTTAAACGCGCGCTCGATCGCTCTCGCGGGATTATCAGCCACGCTCTCGAAAGTCTTAGGACACGGTATTGTCGTCTGTTTCGAACGAAATTTAAAGTTTCGAAATGATGAACTTTTAGGGGGGGGGTTTAAGATTAATTGGCTGAACAGTTTGTTTCGAAAATTTGACAATTGGAAGGATCTTTGAATATTGGCTACTGGTTTGAAATTAATCGCTAATGTCATCGTTGGATATTAATTATTAAGAGATTAATTGTAAGAGAATATGTAGTTCGGCAAAGAGTTGAGATTAATTGGCTGAGGTTTGAGAAATTAATTATTGAAGTGATCTTCGAATATTGGATGTTAGGAATTCATCATCCACGTGATTTGTGAAATTATTCAGTGATTCTTGAATCAATTATTTGAAGATTGTTTGATGATTGATTATAAAAAACGTGTAACGTGTTAGTGATTACGTTATAAAATACACGTGAAAATTGAAGAATTTTATCATCTGTGACAAATACTGAATGTCAGAAACAAGAAGTGTTCCAAGACTTTTGAGTGCGAGTGTAAACATGTCGTTCTCGCTTTGATTTCTAGTATTTCGTTTTTTTTTTTTTTGTTTCTTTTTCTTGAATTGAATTTATGCCCGTTGGTTTCTTCTTT
>NW_025109433.1:2157-6009 GCF_011392965.1 Frieseomelitta varia
TTTTTTAATCGAAGACTCGGTAATTTGAATAGGTGCAATTACTTGTTGCTTTTTCGAGAAAACGAGAAATATTGATTTTTGAGCGAGATTTCAGTCAGTCGAAAGACTGACTGATGCTTTCGATTTGCCATGACACGTAACAGCTTTAAGCTGTTATACCGATTAGAACGACTAGATGAAAAATTAAATTAAAAAGAAAAAAAGGAAAAAAAGATACGGTTCGCAGAAGCAGAACTACGTTGAAAATGTCGGACAGGAAAAGTTGGTTGAATTAGATTGGAAAGTGTCATCACGTCCTCCATATTCGCTAGGTGTAGCACAATCGGATTATGACCTCTCTCCATCAATCCGCCACGTTTTTAACTGATAAAAAAAAAACTTTTTTTCACGGGGATACCGTCAAAATTTTTATATATTTTATAATTCAACGAATTCGACAAAAAAAAATGTACATTTCATTCATAGAAGGGATCCAAAATTCTGGCTGTTCACGAAAATATTCAAACATTTATAGGAACTTTTTATGAATATATTACACGTGTCATATAAAACACTTTGAAACTTCGTTAAAACACTGTCGCGATTATATTGATCAAGTTCAAAAAAAAAATCTAAAAATTACAAGACATTTGCTCGTAAATTTTTATTTATTCACATTTATCACATAGCCATTATTTGACATTCATCTTTCACACTTATTTTTAATATTTCTAATGTCTTTTTACTAAATGCTTGCAATAAGTATCTTGTACATTTTCGATTGCATGATTCAAATTTGTCCACTATAATCAAGACATTTGTACGTTATTAGTGAAATTTCAAAATGTTTTATACAACGCACGTAACAACGCATAAAAGTGCATTTGTTGTAAGTATTCGAATACTTTTGCGAACTACTGTATATAGATAAAATTCTCCTTAGTGGTTTCCTTCTTTGGATTAGAAATTCTCCTACGCTGAAGACTCAATTCACAACTGCTAATAATCTCGAAAGCAGTTGCACAAACATCGGAACAAAAGCGCCAAGCGCAATTTAACTCGCGATTGATTAAATCTCCGTTTCATCGATAACGCTGGAAAAATGACTGTTACTTTTATTACATTGCATGTTTTCGGGCAATAGTTTTAATTGGAAAAAAAGAACAATAGCTAACAGCAGCCTCTGGCAATAAATTTTTGACCAAACGCGATGCTACAAAGCCAACTAGAGAATGTGAAAATTTCATACGATCAATTGCGAAACACGATTGGGTTAAGTGCACGTAGAAATTTCGATTCACCTCGAGTCCGCGTGATCCGGAATGGATCAGTTTCAGTCAATTTTTTATTGAAATATTTGATTTTAAAATCCAATATAATTTCACCATCTTTTACATAAATAAAATAAAATAAATGGAAATATATTCATCTCTTGCTTGATTTTACTTATTCGCTATTTTTTACTGGGTAATATCTTGCTAGTATCAAATCTACTCGATGTTATCATGATTTACATTTATACATATAGTATAGTGTTATACTTCTATATGTTTATATTCATATTTATATACTACAGAATATTAAATTATATATTATTTATTCATATATATTCAATTATACATTATTATATTCATATTTATACAGAATATTAATAATATAAAAATATTATTAAATAAATATATTTATTCAAAAACTTTATTACCATTTAAACTGCACATGCTACATATATACTTCAACAAATTTCGACTCCTGTTATCAGACAAGATTATTTTCAAAAAAAAGAAGCCTTTTTAAAAGGTTACTCAGTATCTTACGTATAAAAAAAGTTTGACATTTCTAACAATTGACTTTATAATATTGTATTTGATCAAAAATTCATTTTGCCAGAAAATATATATATATATATATATACATTCAATTATATATTATTATATTCATATTTATACTACAGAATATTAATAATATAAAAATATTATTAAATAAATATATTTATTCAAAAACTTTATTACCATTTAAACTGCACATGCTACATATATACTTCAACAAATTTCGACTCCTGTTATCAGACAAGATTATTTTCAAAAAAAAAAAAAACAGCCAGTTTAAAAGGTTACTCAGTATCTTACATATAAAAAAAGTTTGACATTTCTAACAATTGACTTTGTAATATTGTATTTGATCAAAAATTCATTTTGCCAGAAAATATATATATATATATATATTCAATTATATATTATTATATTCATATTTATACTACAGAATATTAATAACATAAAAATATTATTAAATAAATATATTTATTCAAAAACTTTATTACCATTTAAACTGCACATGCTACATATATACTTCAACAAATTTCGACTCCTGTTATCAGACAAGATTATTTTCAAAAAAAAAAAAAACAGCCAGTTTAAAAGGTTACTCAGTATCTTACATATAAAAAAAGTTTGACATTTCTAACAATTGACTTTGTAATATTGTATTTGATCAAAAATTCATTTTGCCAGAAAATATATATATATATATATATTCAATTATATATTATTATATTCATATTTATACTACAGAATATTAATAACATAAAAATATTATTAAATAAATATATTTATTCAAAAACTTTATTACCATTTAAACTGCACATGCTACATATATACTTCAACAAATTTCGACTCCTGTTATCAGACAAGATTATTTTCAAAAAAAAGAAGCCTTTTTAAAAGGTTACTCAGTATCTTACGTATAAAAAAAGTTTGACATTTCTAACAATTGACTTTATAATATTGTATTTGATCAAAAATTCATTTTGCCAGAAAATATATATATATATATATATACATTCAATTATATATTATTATATTCATATTTATACTACAGAATATTAATAATATAAAAATATTATTAAATAAATATATTTATTCAAAAACTTTATTACCATTTAAACTGCACATGCTACATATATACTTCAACAAATTTCGACTCCTGTTATCAGACAAGATTATTTTCAAAAAAAAAAAAAACAGCCAGTTTAAAAGGTTACTCAGTATCTTACATATAAAAAAAGTTTGACATTTCTAACAATTGACTTTGTAATATTGTATTTGATCAAAAATTCATTTTGCCAGAAAATATATATATATATATATATTCAATTATATATTATTATATTCATATTTATACTACAGAATATTAATAACATAAAAATATTATTAAATAAATATATTTATTCAAAAACTTTATTACCATTTAAACTGCACATGCTACATATATACTTCAACAAATTTCGACTCCTGTTATCAGACAAGATTATTTTCAAAAAAAAAAAAAACAGCCAGTTTAAAAGGTTACTCAGTATCTTACATATAAAAAAAGTTTGACATTTCTAACAATTGACTTTGTAATATTGTATTTGATCAAAAATTCATTTTGCCAGAAAATATATATATATATATATATTCAATTATATATTATTATATTCATATTTATACTACAGAATATTAATAACATAAAAATATTATTAAATAAATATATTTATTCAAAAACTTTATTACCATTTAAACTGCACATGCTACATATATACTTCAACAAATTTCGACTCCTGTTATCAGACAAGATTATTTTCAAAAAAAAGAAGCCTTTTTAAAAGGTTACTCAGTATCTTACGTATAAAAAAAGTTTGACATTTCTAACAATTGACTTTATAATATTGTATTTGATCAAAAATTCATTTTGCCAGAAAATATATATATATATATATATACATTCAATTATATATTATTATATTCATATTTATACTACAGAATATTAATAATATAAAAATATTATTAAATAAATATATTTATTCAAAAACTTTATTACCATTTAAACTGCACATGC
>NW_025109434.1:0-6059 GCF_011392965.1 Frieseomelitta varia
AAAAAAAGGTCCAATTAAAAATTTATCAATTATTCCTGCCCATACGTTTAAACTAAACTGGTGTTGATGTCTTGAATGCGCAATAACATGTGGGTTTTCTTCATCCCAATTATGATCATTATGAACATTGAATATACCATCCTTGGTAAAACTAGCTTACTAGAGTTTGCTCTGTTTATAAAATTTGTTACAGTATAAGGGCTACTGTATTAAACGTGTAAGAGAGAACATGAATGAATATTGATTTGAATTCTTAGAGTATGCGATATTTTACACGTTAATGGTCCTAGAAACTGTCTATATTTCCTCCTTCATCTTATTCTTTTCTTCTTCTTACTTGGTTTCTTTTTATTCTTTTATTTTCTTTTAGTATTATTTAATTTATACGATGGACGGAGAGAGACGCATAACGTTGCACGTACGGTTGTTTCTGCATGCAAAAGGTTATGCATCATTGTTTTAAATCGTGTGAGATTCACGCTTTCGCGTGCGTCCATGCGTGAGTAATGAGCACATTATCATCTTCGTTATTTACGCCTTGCTCGAAAGTTATTTCTAACATGAATATTAGACATGCACGAGCGCGATTTCGCGAATTTCACTCGATTAATTCTCCGCGGTTCCCTTTCGCGCGCGAGCCTTTCTGAAAGTGATGCAAGTCTACTTTTCTTTTTTCTAGAATATTGATCTCTCCTTCTACAATATTGCAGATTCAAATTCAAAAGAATTCAGCACGTCACATAAACCAACAATTCTCATTTATACTCCTTCACTCGAAGACCAGAGAATTAGAATTACAAACGTTTAACTCGAAACGGACACAAGATCAAAAAAAAAAATGTAAGTGACGACAGTGAAAGTGTGATCTCGTGGAAGTGTTTGATGAGCTCGCGGAAGAGAAGAAAATATCTTGTGAAACGTGAGAATTTCATCCATCGTCCGCTTCCTGTTGCACGAACACCATCCACCGCCTTAGCTTAGCCTCGGCATTTACGCCCAACCGATCAAGTTTTCTGCGTTTCGCCAATCGACGTATACGCAAGTACGTGAATACGTACGTGACGGCGCGCGACCTAAGTTTACGCGCCTCGATGGAATTCCACGACCTCTTTTCAGTCTCTCCTCTACACAGAGATACATAACACATATTTCCACCGTGTGGTGCTCGTCACCCTGCACAAATACGGAGTCGTGGCGTCGACTTAGCGCTCCGTTTTCGGCTGCCGCGACGTCTTATCAATCCAATTCCGCGCGGGTAGCAGTTCCGGTGCGGATTCACCGGTGAAAGTGGAATGGAAATCACATCCTGCTCGAGCGAAGTAAAACACCTCCTGCTCACTGTGCCACTAGTCGCACGTTTGCGCATCCGGCACGATCACGCGCGAGAAGAATGTCAAGTCGGACGAAATCGGTAGCAAATTAATTAGCGTTCGGCGTTTAGGTAGATGATCAGGTACTTACTTACTGGATAGGTTGGAGAAGAAGAAAGTTAGCCAGCGATTTGAACGGTGTGGAAAGTGTTCGCTTTCCGGTTCCGGGTACGACGACACCTTAGGCCAGGGCAACACGAGCGTTGCAGAAATACATTGTCGAATGACCCTTTACTTCACTTTAAATCGTGCTCGTATTCGTGGAATACTGCAGCGTAACAAGCGCGAATTTGGCGAACGTCGTTTCGGTCTGAACGTGTCGATTTTTCTCCAAATTGTTGTTAAATTGCTAAATGCTACGTTGTATTAATAAAAATTAACGCGCGTTTCTAAGCTTTCTCCGATATAGGACAATGTACTTCTGCAAAGAACGTCGTAAACATTTAACCTAATCTTCACGCACGGCATCGATTCCAAATGAAGAGAAATAGTTGTCGAATGAACGTATCTGTTTGTCCCTAATTGATAAAATACAACACTGTGCCATTTCCGTTTCTACGCAGCGTGGAGTGTGACAAAGTAACGCGGGCCAGTCTGTTACGTAAACATACTGTTTATTACCATAATCATTACATGCGAAAAGATGGTGGTAAAACTTACATATCAAAACGATTAACCAATGGAGATACACATTACGAAATGTAACTATACAAATATATTTATATATCACAGTCGTAGACAAAGAAATTAATTCTGTTAGTCGGTGTCGAAGGTTATTCACGGGCAATCAAGGTGTCCAACGATCGCCGGACGATCTCCGGGCGATTTTAAGCAAACAAACACAGTTTAACAGTTGCTTCTCACCGATCTTGCTGCGTAAATGCATTTAACACACACTGTCGTTCGAGAGGGAACGAATTAATTATTCCTTTGATATTTCGTACACGGTTACGCGTTGACAACGATGACAACACGGCGACGCTACTACGTGTCCTTACGAGCGGGAAAGTTACTTAACAGTTATTTAAAATCACGCCATCTTCGCAAATTTCTGATCTTTCTTTCCTCTTTCATGACTGTTCGACGTTCTACCAAAAAAATAGACGTAGAAGCAAACTCTGTCCAGCAGTAAGAGAGCTGAAGTTACACGCGCGTATTTTTTCCCCCGTATCGAGAACCACCGGGCGCCAGTTAGACTAACGATCAACGTCGAATAACAAAGCAACATTTTAACGCTATTATCGTCATGCCTACGTTTAACTCGCACCTCTAAAATACACAGGACAGAATGATGGAACAGCAGTCTTGCTCGCAGTCCGTTACTCGGACAGAATTCCTCGATTCGAAAAAGCTCCGGCAAAGTAAGAAGATTGTTGGCATAGATTTTATATCGATATGGCCCACAGTCTGAAAAATACTCTCCATCTTCTTCTTCACTCTGCACGCCTGCACTTCGTGTCGCGCATTCCACATTATAACGTAACGTTGTATATAGCGTTATACGAATTCGTTCGAAATTCAGGAATGCTTCCAACATTGAATAGGATAATTCCGCGTAAAACGGCGGAATTTCTCAACTTCGTTACATCCAACGGCTTTCATTCGTCGATTCGTGCCAACTACAATGAATCTTAAACGTCAAGTGCAACGACAGCGATCGACAAAATCGATCGACGAGCTCTCTAAATGCCAATCGAACAATTACAGCGGAAGTAACAGGTTATACATTTTGATTTTTCCTCTTTCTCCCGATTTTTCGAGAATTCCTCCGAGCGATCGAGAATTCGTAACGATCCTTTCTCCTCTCCCTCTTCTTTGATCGCGAAGAGGACAAGAAAAAGGACAATTCGCGTTCCATTCGTTTTTTTCTTCTTTTTTTTTCAAGATTACTACACACACACACATCGAAACGAAATGACAGTAGGAAGACGACAAGATTTGGCAGATTTTCCTTCGAAAGCTCGGAGATGATGGCCGACGTGACAATAAAGCGCGCGTAGAATCTTATCGGGCGCACACATAGATTCGTAGAACGTAGGCGGGACAGATGAACGAGCAGCCAAGCCTAAACGACCGTTCGTGGCTTCTCGTTGTCTCAGAAATTTGCTTCCAGGGAGTTCTCTAGCTCGTTGAGGGGCGGCACCATGGTCTGAAGGGAGAAGTATCGTGACCGGTCGGCGGCGTCGACGCTGGTCACGTGTTGAAACTGACACGGCTGGCTGATGTTGCTCTTGGTCGGCAATACTACTTTCTTCTGCACGGGCTTCTTCTTCTTCTTCCCCGGTATCGAGAGGCTGATGTTCTCCGGGCAGGAGACGAGTCTCTCGATGTGCTGCCAAAGGTCGTTCGCCGCTTTCGGATTGTCGAAGCTGAGGCCGGCGAGGCGCGTGTGATCGGACGAGAGACACATCGTGTGGAACGCCGGGCCCGATACCTGTGAAACAAAATGTGTTCCGAAATGTTTAGAATTGTCTACGAGTTAACCATCGCGGCGGGCTGATTAATAATTATTTATGCGATGCATCCTGTTTCTTTCATCTCGACTCGATTATACAATCTACGTTTCGCGTCAGTTTTATCTGAAAACAAGCCAATGACCTGTCGCGGAATTGTTTCGTCATCGAGCAAAATAATTTCCTCTCTTTTTGATCTCTTCCGTACACTTTAGTTTTTTCGTGAATTTGGCTCTATCACGAGTATAAAATTTGCCTTTTTGTTCTCAAAATGGAATTTGTTTGATTTGTGTACATGTTCAAATCGCCCCAATATTATTTCCTATATTATTATTCTAATAATATACTATCTCTAATATTATTTCCAACAGTAAAAACTAATGAAGCTAGTGAAAATCTAGCTTTTAAATATAAATAAAAACTAGTTAAAAGGTAATGAAGTTATTATTATTCTAATAAAAGTTAAATATTATTCTAATAATATACTAATAAAGTTAAATATTAATTCTAATAATATACTAATAAAGTATATTATTATGTACTAATAAAGTATATTACTATTAAGTTTAATACTATACTAATAAAGTATGTTAGTAAAGTATATTATTCTAATAATATACTAATAAAGTATATACTATCCCTAATATTATTTCTATTCTAATAAAGTTAAATATTATTCTAATAATATACTATCTCTAATATTATTTCCAATAGTAAAAACTAATGAAGCTAGTGAAAAGCTAGCTTTTAAATATAAATAAAAACTAGTTAAAAGCTAATAAAGTTATTATTATTTAACTAGTTAAAAGTTAATTAAGTTATTATTAATAAAAGTTAAATATTATTTGTAATGATATACTAATAAAGTTAAATATTAATTCCAATAATAATATACTAACAAAGTATATTATTATGTATTAATACTAATAAAGTATATTACTATTAAGTTTAATACTATACTAATAAAGTACATTATTCAAGTATATTATTCTAATAATATACTAATAAAGTATATTATTATGTACTAATACTAATAAAGTATATTACTATTAAGTTTATTACTATAATAATAATAAAGTATATTAGTAAAGTATATTATTCTAATAATAAAGTTAAATATTAATTCTGATAATATACTAATAAAGTATATTATTATTCTAATAATATACTATCCCTAATATTATTTCTATTCTAATAAAGTTAAATATTATTCTAATAATATACTAATAAAGTCAAATATTATTCTAATACTATACTAATAAAGTTAAATATTATTCTAACAATATACTATCCCTAATATTACTTCTATTCTAATAAAAGTTAAATATTATTCTAATAATATACTATCCCTAATATTATTTCCAATAATAAAAACTAATAGAGCTAGCGAAAAGCTAGCTTTTAAATATAAATAAAACCTAGTTAAAAGCTAATAAATTTACTTGCTCTAATATTATTTCTGTCTCTGTTCGTCCGTTTCTGTCTCTTATCAGTGGAAATGATTCATTATCTCAAACGAGTTATTCATTCTCTATATCAAGTGAAATTTGCCCAACTCTGTATCAAGGCTGGACAAAAGTGTTTCTCTCTTCCGTCGCAATATACTTTTCCTTTTGTTATTTGAAGGCAATTTTTTTCACCAAGTGAAATATTCGAAATTTATTCTCGTTCTCGTTGACAAACTCGTCTCAACTTTGAAACAGCCGCTTCTTCTTTCCGTTATTTCTTTTGATTTCAAGCAGAAAATGCTGCGATGCCGATCGAACGCTGTTTCCCTTACCTTGTACGACGACAAATTGTCGATGGTCTCTCTCCAAAGAGTAAAGCATGTGCCACGCTCAGCCAACAGTATCTGGATCCGCCTCTTGGATCTCGACCGTGTTTCCCCAAGGTCCAACACCACCACCGGGATGCCGGTGAATCGAAGCTCCCATCTCTCGGTTTGCGACGCGCTTCCCAGATACAGGTTGGCCAGCGACTCGCAAACGAACACCTGTTGTCCGAACGGAATGAAACGAAATGAAAGATTGAGCGGACACGCTTGTTAGCAGCGCGTTTAGATCAAACGAACGAATGCACGGTTTGCCTTCCCCTTCTCCGACAAATTCGTGCTCATTTGTTACTTATCACACCAATACTCGTTTGACACGCTCGCTGCTACGGTCACTGGTGTTCTATGAACGTTAGATTGGCTAAAAAGTAACTGCGTTTTTTTCTTTTTTTTTTTTTTTGTGTG
>NW_025109435.1:0-6060 GCF_011392965.1 Frieseomelitta varia
GAAATCATAGCAATTTTGTGCAAAATATTCTCGACGTGCGTTGCACGTCGTTCCAGCGCAAGAGGTTAACCTCTTGCCCTAGTGCGGACCATAACGAGTGACCAAACCGTATACCATAATCCGTCTTCTCTTTTGAATTCATCTGAGGTATATTACTAGACAGTAATTAGTAAGAAGTAATAAATTTATTATTTTCTTTGCCTAGATTTTATTTCAATATACTTAAAATACTGAGAAAACATTGCAATTTTGGGCCAAATATTCTCCATCAAGAGGTTAAAAAACCGACCAACCCTTAATATACTGAGCACAGAACTCAAAGGGTAAAACACGACCAGGTTTGGGTTTAAATTAGGGGACCCCGGGTGGGTGGTTGGTCTCCCCGCAAGCGTGAAACACGGGACAACGTTTCTGGGACGTTTCAGCCGATTTCTCAGTGACTGTCCTCTCCTCGGTGGGGCCCATATCAGGGGACGAAGAATGGCGGCCCTCCCTGCGAGCAAGCGGGGCGTCGCTCGTTGAAAGGAATTGGCACGCAATCTTCCTTGCTCTTTAATTGCCTGTTTCTTTTTTTCTCCTCCCTCCACCCCCTCGCCCCGTTGGTTTCTCTCTCGGCGAGTCGATCCACCGTGGCGTTGGTGATTCAGCAGATCATCGGGCCACCGGCCGAGGATACACCACGGACAATGGCCCGCGAGAAAAGCGTGAAAATTCGCGCGGATGGCCAACGCGAAGCGATCCGGGAGAAAGAATGTGTGCGGTCGGGATCGTACCATTATATGGAACCACGGATCGTTCAGAAAGTTTACAGCGATTCTTCGGGTTGACGTTTTGGTCATCGACCTGTGCTTCGAAACGTGAAATCGATCGCCGTGAAATTTCATCGAGGCAACGCTCGAACTTATCGTGTTCTGACATTAAAATTGTAAAATCTACAAATATCTATTTATCTATATTTATCATATCTATTTGTATTTAATACGTTTAGTAATTTATTATATATATAATAATATACTATATATATCTAATATTTATCTATATTAATAATATATTATATTTATCTAATATTTATCATATCTATTTGTATTTAATACGTTTAGTAATTTATTATATATATAATAATATACTATATATATCTAATATTTATCTATATTAATAATATATTATATTTATCTAATATTTATCATATCTATTTGTATTTAATACGTTTAGTAATTTATTATATATATAATAATATACTATATATATCTAATATTTATCTATATTAATAATATATTATATATATTACTAATATAAATAAATATTAATAATCTATATTAATAATATGTTATATTTATCTAATATTTATCATACCTATTTGTATTTAATACGTTTAGTAATTTATTATATATATAATAATATATTGTATACAGTATATTATATTAATCTATACAGGCTGTGTCGTCTAACTGAGTACAGTGAACTATCTCGGAATAGGTTAAAGCTACGATAAAAATGTTTATACAAAAGTTATTCAGTATGAAAAGACGTCTTATGTGGTATCAACAATTTTTTCATTCATACAATGGTGAAGGATATTTCCAGGTCAACTTGATTTTTTTAAATCAGACCGTACGTCTTTTTATTCGCATTTCGACAGTTAGTTTCAATGCGAATCCAGTGACCTACAATGTTGTACTATTTCTTTTCAGTTAGTCCTAGATTAGGAACGAATATTCGTCTGTGGAATAATGTTACATCTACATCGAAAATTATTGAATAAAATGTGAACGATAAATGATTTCTTATTTGCATAGCTATTTTTAAGGAAACGATCAGTTTAATTTTTCACTGTAATATAATTGTTTCCAACATAAATTGGTATTGTATATCACAGACTTATAAATAGCATTTAGTATATCTCACAATAATTATAAGGTGAAAACTAACCGTGCAAACGTAGTTTCACCTTGTAAAAAATATAGAAATTACAGTGTTTATTGTTGCCTTAAATTAATGAAGGCTACGAAACAATAAAATTAAACTGTAAAATTACCGATTACTGATTAGAGAAAGTGTTTTTGGAAGTATTGACGAAGATTATCAACTGCTGTGCATCACTGACTTTACCCGAAGGTTAAGCAGAAAAATAGTCATTACAAGTTGAACCTTCATCGTGTGCACATCGACTAAACTTTCGAGGTGAATTTTTAAATAATATTTCTGAACATTCTAAACATTCTGTTTAAACATTACCTAACGTTTCTAAGAATTTACTTGCAACAATTAAACAAGAAATTCTCTTCTGTAATGTTTCTAAGTGTTATTTAAAATTTTTAACTAATAATTTGTAAGAATCTTGAACAATGTACTTAAGAGAAATGATTTTCACTTATTGAATGAAATGTAATCGTTTAATGTAAAAGTTGTGAAAATTATTGAAAAATGTCTAGAAATATTGCAGAAATAAAATAATTTGTTTCAAATGAATTATTCAAACTGCAAAACAATGCATTTCGATGATATTTTTGTATATTATTTAACAATTTTAACTATTTACTCATAACAATTGAATCCCCAAGCATTGAATAAGCATTAAATTATTTTATTTGCAATAACGGAAAAGATAGTTACATAATACATATATTCCTTGCAATTTGAAACAATAAACGAGTAAAAATTTTTATGTGTTGCGCGATTACTCTGATTTTTGACTACACAACTTTTTTCTACATGAATTTCTATTTAATACACATCAGTGCAGTTATAATTTAGAAATTAATATCACGAAAGTGTAAATTTAGTTTCAGCCAGTTATAGATAAAAAAAAATTAATAAATTATTACATTTGACATTGTAACATATTTGTGAAAGTGTAACCTTGCGACAGAAATCTAAAAATTATTGATTAGTATAATAGAGAAGCCGTTTCGAAATACTACAAAAAAGTTATCAACACTTCCGATTCACCGACGATCGAAACATTCGATTAACCTTTAGCGGTACGGAGGCTCATTATCAATTGAACTTTCGTCCTGTGCACATCGACCAAAATTTAGTGAGTGAGTTTTAAATGATATTTCTGAATATTCTAATTGTGTTTAAACATTATCTAATATTTCTAATAATTAATTTGTAATAATTAAACAATAAATTCCCTTCTGTAATGTTTCTAAGTGTTATTTAAAATTTTTAATTAATAATTTATAAGAATCTTGAATATTGTACTTAAGAGAAATGACGTTGACTTATTGAATAAAATAATTAATTTAATTATTTAATCGTAATATAAAAATTGTGAAAATTATAAAACAGTGTTTAGAAATATTGTAGAAATAAAATAATTTAATTGTTTCAAATGAATTATTCAAATTGTAAAATAATGCATTTCGATGATATTTTAGTATAGTATTTAATAAACTTAACTATTTATTTATAGCAATTCAATCAGTGATTGAACTTCCAAGCAGTATTTCATAGTTTGAACAATTTATTTATAATAATTAAATTATATTATTTACAATAACGGAAAAGATAGTTACATAATACATTCCTTGCAATTTGAAACAATAAACGAGTGAAAATTTTTATATGTTGCGCGATTACTCTGATTTTTGACTACACAAGTTTTCTCCACATAAATTTCCATTTAATATACATCAGTGCAGTTATAACTTAGAAATTAATATCAAGAAAGTGTAAATTTAGTTATAGATAAAAAAGATTAATAAATTATTACATTTGACATTGTAAAATATTTGTGAAAGTGTAACCTTGCGACAGAAATCTAAAAATTATTGATTAGTATACTAGAGAAATCGAAATACTAAAAGAAATTATCAACACTTCCGGGTCACCGACGATCGGAACATTCGATTAACCTTTAGCAATACGGAGGCTCATTATCAATTGAACTTTCGTCGTGTGCACATCGACCAAAATTTAGGAGTGAATTTTAAATGATATTTCTCAATATTCTACTTGTTTAAACATTATCTAATATTTCTAATGATTTATTTGTAACAATTGAACAATAAATTTTTGTCTGTAGTGTTTCTAATGTTGCTATTTAAAATTTTTAATTAATAATTTATAAAAATCTTGTACAATGTACTTAAGAGAAATAACTTTGAGTTATTGAATGAAACGATTAATTTAATTGTTTAATCGTAATACAAAAGTTGTGAAAATTATTGAATAACGCCTAGAAATATTGTAAAAGTAATTTAATTGTTTCGAATGAATTATTCAAATTGTAAATTAATGCATTTCGATGATATTTTTATATATTAATGCAGTTATAACTTAGAAATTAATATCATGAAAGTGTAAATTTAGTTCTAGCCAGTTATAGATAAAAAAATTAATAAATTATTACATTTGACAATGAAAAATATTTATGAAAATATAACCTTGCGATGAAAATCTAAAAACCATTGATTAGTATAATAGAGAAAGTATTTTCGAAGTACTAAAAAAAAATTATCAATAGTCATTGACGATCGAAACATTGGATTAACCTTAAGCGGCACGAAGGTTCATTATCAATCGAACTTCCGTCGTGTGCACATCGACTAAAATTTCGGAGTGAGTTTTAAATAATATTTCTCAATATTCTACTTGTTTAAACATTATCTAATATTTCTAATGATTTATTTGCAACAACTGAACAATAAATTTTCATCTGTAGTGTTTCTAATGTTGCTATTTAAAATTTTTAACTAATAATTTATAAAAATCTTGTACAATGTACTTAGGAGAAATAACTATGAGTTATTGAATGAAACGATTAATTTAATTGTTTAATCGTAACACAAAAGTTGTGAAAATTATTGAATAACGTCTAGAAATATTGTAAAAGTAATTTAATTGTTTCGAATGAATTATTCAAATTGTAAATTAATGCATTTCGATGATATTTTTATATATTAATGCAGTTATAACTTAGAAATTAATATCATGAAAGTGTAAATTTAGTTCTAGCCAGTTATAGATAAAAAAATTAATAAATTATTACATTTGACAATGAAAAATATTTATGAAAATATAACCTTGCGATGGAAATCTAAAAACCATTGATTAGTATAATAGAGAAAGTATTTTCGAAGTACTAAAAAAAAATTATCAATAGTCATTGACGATCGAAACATTGGATTAACCTTAAGCGGTACGAAGGTTCATTATCAATCGAACTTCCGTCGTGTACACATCGACCAAAATTTCGGAGTGAGTTTTAAATAATATTTCTCAATATTCTACATGTTTAAACATTATCTAATATTTCTAATGATTTATTTGTAACAATTGAACAATAAATTCTCGTCTCTAGTGTTTCTAATGTTGCTATTTAAAATTTTTAACTAATTATTTATAAAAATCTTGTACAATGCACTTAAGAGAAATAACTTTGAGTTATTGAATGAAACGATTAATTTAATTGTTTAATCGTAATACAAAAGTTGTGAAAATTATTGAATAACGTCTAGAAATATTGTAAAAGTAATTTAATTGTTTCAAATGAATTATTCAAATTGTAAATCAATGCATTTCGATGATATTTTTATATATTAACAATTTTAACTATTTACTTATGACAATTGAATCAGTGACTGAATTCCCAAGCATTATTTCACAGTTTTAATAATTTTATAATAATTAAATTATTTTATTTACACTAACGGAAAAGATAGTTACACAATACATATATTTCTTGCTGTCTCAAACAATTAACGAGCGAAAATTTTTATATGTCGCGCTTATATGTTATTTTGAAGCGACTGCTTAACACGATTTTTGACTACATAACTTTTCTGTAGATGAATTTCTATTTAATATACGTCAATGCAGTTATAACTTTGAAATTAATATCATGAAAGTGTAAATTTAGTTCTAGCCAGTTATAAATAAAAAAATTAATAAATTATTACACTTGACATTGAAAAATATTTATGAAAATATAATCTTGGGATGGAAATCTAAAAATTATTGATCACTATAATAGAGAAAGTATTTTCGAAGTACTAAAAAAAAATTATCAACAGTCATTGACGATCGAAACATTGGATTAACCTTAAGCGGTAC
>NW_025109436.1:0-6067 GCF_011392965.1 Frieseomelitta varia
TATTAATATACATTAATTACAATATTATATATACATTATATATACATATTAATATATATTAATTATAATACTGCATATATAATTAATATATATACTATTAATAAATTGTATATATATACGTAGTAATATATATTAACTATTATAACATTGCATATATATTAATATATATAATATTTATAAATTATACATATTATATACATATATATATATATATATATATATAAAATTACCGAGAGTTTGTTAATAATAACATGGGGCGAGGCCGGTGACGCACGACGGAAAATCATTTCAAAGGCAACGGTGAAGCGACAGCCGCGGCGGCCAACGGGAAAATGAAACGTGTCAACGTTTCAAAGAAGAGTGATATTCGAGTAATATCCGTTTTCTTTGTGGACACGGTCCACGTTGTCTAGCCGTCCTCTGCGAAACGTCGCGTCCTCTCGTTACCGCGCGAAAACAACGCACGTCTTTCCTTCCTCCTTGCTGCTTAAACAGGTTCTCCTTCGACCCTCGAGAACGTTCTCGCGTGTCGAGGCTTCGATCAGATCTTCATTTGGAAATGAAGAACAAAGGTCTGGATCCCCACCAGACCTAGATCTAAAGAGATTTATCCTACGTACGTATGTTATATCGTTGTTGGAAAACTCGAAGTCTACTCTGTTCGCTTCACGGGAACAAACACACCAATTTCGCGTTTGAAGACTCGTCGCGAGACTTGCCACGGAAATCGTGTTACGACGGGCTCATTGTCGAAGAAGAGGAGCACAGAGCCACGTTAATTACGCCCCCCCCCCCTCTCCCCCCCGTTTCATTTCGGCAGATCTCGAATCCATAGCTGAGAGGAGTTCGTCATCTCTCCTCTTGGCTTGGAATTTTTTTCGCGAGCAACCGAGATCGCGGTTATTGCCTTCGGTTGTTCGCCAGACATGTCGAGATGCTGAAGCGAGGGATGTGAGAAAGGGAGGACGAGGTGGCAGAGAGGTAAAGGAGGAGGCAAAGGAAGGGAGATTAGGTTGGAAAGTAGGTTCGCGCCACGGTGCACGAGATAAAAGGGGGTGGGGGGCGGTTGCGCCAAAGTCTCAGCCGCGTGTTATTAAAGCTTCCCGTCTTACGTTTATTGCCGATCGATGGGCCGCGACAGAGCTCGCCAGAGCGAGTCTGCTAAGAACATATGCCGTGAGTCTCCGGGACAATGAAGCTTTTCAGAAAAGTAACAGCAACGTCTAGCATAGTCTCGCTCGGAGCGTCGCGGTTTGGCACGCCTAGCCTCCGCCATTTTGTTTCCTTCTTTTTTTTTTTTTTCTTTTTACGTTAACAAGATATTGTTACGGGGGATATTGTAACGTTAGATATATCCCCTATAATATAGGCAAGTATCTTTTTTTTTTTCTTAGTAGCTCAAGCAATGAAAGCACAATTTTGCATATAATTTCAGACGAAAGATGGCTAATACAGGGGTGACTAATCGTCGTTGAATGTTTTTGCATCGAGTGCATGATCTTGGACTACCACATATTGAGAATCCTTTCCATATTACGTTGCCTCGGACTAGTCTTACACTTTTCGACTTATTTCACTTATCTTTTGACTTATTAGTTCAATTATTTGATTCATCTTTTGACTTATTATTTAATTTACTTGACTTGTATTTTGACATTATTTAATTTGTTTGATATATATTTTCACTTAGTTGATTCATCTTATTATTTGACTTATCTTTGACTTGACTCATTTTTTTCGACATCTTTTTGATTTATTTGATTTATCTTTTAACTTATTATGCATTTGACTTACTTGATTTACCTTCTGATTTATTTGATTCATCTTTTGACTTGTTGTTTGATTTATTTGATTTACCTTTTGACTTATTATTTCAATTATTTGACTTATCTTTTGACTTATTATTAAATTTACTTGACTTATATTTTGACATTATTTAATTTATTTGACATATATTTTGACTTAGTTGTTTTATCTGTGGACTTATTACTTGATTTATCTTTTGACTTACTATTTGACTTATTTGACTCATTTCTCGACATATTTTGATTTATTTTATTTATCTTTCAACTTATTACGTATTTGACTTACTTGATTTAGCTTCTTGACTTACTTATCTTTTAACTTATTATGTATTTGACTTACTTGATTTACCTTCTGATTTATTTAACTTATTTGATTCATCTTTTAACTTGTTGTTTGATTCATTTGACTTATTTGATTCATCTTTTGACTTGTTGTTTGATTCAATTAACTTATTTGACTCATCTTTTGACTTGTTGTTTGATTCATTTGAGACTTATCTTTTGACTTATTATTTGAATTATTTAACTTATCTTTCGACTTACTCGATTTATCCTTCGACCTATTATTTGATTTATCTTTTGACTTGTTTGATTTATCTTTTCCCTTACTCGCGCCCCGTCTTTTTGCTCTCGTCCTCGCGGCCTGACAAATTCGACCGCGCGCGGCTCTGCTCGTGGCGAGGACAGAAACTCATTTAACCGCGGAAACTGATCCGCGTTCTGAAACCGTTCTCAACGCGAATATTCGACGCGATCCCGATACTCGTGGCAATAAAGTCCGCGCGAAAGAATGCCGTACCATTGTCCGTTGCGGAGCAGCGACTCGAGATTAAAAACCGGCATCCGGGTCCGCGCGAGTTTTACGATGATGAAAGCGGAACCGGCGCAGTAGCGAACGTGTTTTACACGCGCGCCCCGAATCGTTAGGAACGATCGCGCGCGGCCGATCTCTTTCCTCGCGGCTCTCTCTGCCCGCTTTCGACCGCCGCTCGACACCGCTTTCAATTTCCAGCGAGTGCTTCCATTCACGGCGCCGAGGCGCGAGCACGGGTTTTATTATCGCCTCCCTTCCCGCGCTCAAGAGCGCGAAACGTGATCGTCCGACGTTAACGACCGGTGGTGTTGTTGCTCTCGCAACTACCTAAACAAAAAGCAACGATATCCCCCCGCGCGAATGGGGATAAATCTCGGATTGCTCGGAGAACCTGCGAAAGCGTTTCGTTCAATCGGACTAGTTACGTGCAGTTCGAATAAATTAACACCACAGGGGGGATTTTATTTAACACGTGTTGGCGACTGCAAGGCTGAAGAACATCGTAAACATAATTTTTTTTTTTTTTAATTTATATTGCAAGGATTTGCTATTTATACAGGGTGGCCATTGAAAAACTGAAGAAGTGGGGTTTGGAGAATTCATGAAAAGAAATTTTAATTAATAAACATTCACAGATAATGGTGAGAAAAAAATCCATTAATTATATTTTCGAAGAAAATAATAAAAAATTAATTTATTATTAATTATATTATTTTCAAAGAAAATGATGACAAAAATTTGAAATATGCGTTTGTGAAAGTTGTTTTTGTTTTATATTGTTTGTTTTCAAAGAAAATAATGAAATAATAAAAAATTAATTTATAATTAATTATATTATTTTCAAAGAAAATAATAACAAAAATTTGAAATATGTGTTTGTGAAAGAGCATAATAAAAAATTAATTTATTATTAATATATTATTTTCAAAGTAAATAATAAAAAATTAATTTATTATTAATTATATTATTTTCAAAGGAAATAATAACAAAAATTTGAAATATGTGTTTGTGAAAGAAAATAACAAAAAATTAATTTATTATTAATTATATTATTTTCAAAGAAAATAATAACAAAAATTTGAAACATGTGTTTGTGAAAGTTGTCTTTGTTTTATATCGTTTGTTTTCAAAGAAAATAATGAAAAATTAATTTATTATTAATTATATTATTTTCAAAGAAAATAACAAAAATTTGAAATATGCGTTTGTGAAAGTTGTTTTTGTTTTATATCGTTCAGTGACACCCACCCTGTGTTATATGTATTTATGTCCCCTTTAGCTACCACCTTCAATAAATCCTTGTACTCGCTGAAAATGGTACGCTTACAAACTATCGCGGTCTCTGGAAAAAGAGGCCGGACAGAGGAGTTCGCTTTGTTTATAAAATTCATTATATCTCATAAACGAAGACCGATAGGACATATAATTTATATGACTTTCTTCATTATTTTTAGGCGTAACAACCAGCTTCCACAAATTACGGAAACAACACCCTGTATAGTGACAGAAGAGAGAGCTTACACAATACAGAGAACTGTCGCTTACCGTATATATTGGGGTTTTCTCATACCACCCACCAATTTCTATTGTGAACGACGAATTTGTAAAAACCTACTCTTTTTTTTTGAATTACCTCTGTAGGGCCAACCCAGCTGAACTGCAATGCTGGGTTAACCCATGGCAGAGTGGGAGCAAGCTCCCAAGAAACTCCGCCGAGATCCAAAAACAGTTTAATATTCAAGCTCCCCCATGGCGGGAGCGTATCAGATATTAAGCTGATAAGAACAGATACTACGTTCGATCTTAGCCAAAAGGCCGAGAAGCGATAATCAGTCAAGTTTCTCTTTTCAATTTAACAATTCTACTTTTCGACAGCTCTAGCGAGAAAGTTGTCCATCTATCGACAGAATTTTGAATCGAAGAAAAACGTATTTCGTGTTTAACCCAGGATTACCCACCTGGGGGTCTAGGGGCGCAGGTACATCCCGGCGACTAGACCCTCACGTGGGTAATCTCAGGTTAAAGAATGGTTCATGACCTTCAACCTATATGTTCTATATACACATATATATGTTATGTGTGTATTAAAAAAAAAAAGTTGCCCTCGTAGATTTTAGTGTAACAGATTGACAAAATACAAATCGTGACCGCTCCTCAAAAATTAGTTTTCAAATATATTTCAGCAGCCAATTAATTGTTATATGAAAAAATTTTAATAGTTGTTTTTTAATTGAAAATTGAAAATTAATTAATTCTTTTTATTTAATACTTGACACTGCTATATCAGCGACATTATTATAGTTCAAGTAATTGCGATATTATTCATATATTCATCAAACAAATGAAAATTGTATCCAGTCGTTTAGTGCGATACGTAAGCTTCGCAGCTTATATATAGCAGGAGCGCCAATTTTGAAACGCTAGTAGGCCCACGTTACCGATCATTCAATTGACAAATTTAAAATGACGTAAAACTACTACATTACCGGCGTTCAACTTAAAAACTTGCAAACTTGACGTGAAGCTACGTTATCGATCGCGTATGTAAATAACGTCAATGAGCCATCTCGTGTGCATTTGTGTGGCGAATACATTTCGTATATACAACGTATTCTACGATTCTGTTCCACCAAAATGCGACAAGAATTTCATGAAATCCAGAACAATCCTGTCGGAGACACATCGATGTACCTTGATGTACAACTTCAATTGGCAAACTGGCTTTCCAATTGTGACACGTAGCGCCACTTCCCTTTCCGCGGAAACTTTCGGCAAATCTTTGTCTCGAACTCGAGCGGAGTTGACAGTTGAAGGAACGCCGGCTTGGCTAGTGAACTTGCGGACTGTGGCGACGAGCAGCAGGAGGACGACACCGAAGAAAAGAACAAAGAGAAGAGAAGAGAAAGAAGTTGCGAGCGATACTCACCAGCGAGCAGCTGCAGGGAGCCGAGGGCTCTGGTGTGCTTGGGCGTTTTCAGTATGTGGGGCAGAAAGCTGGAGGCGGCGGCTAGCAGAGTGAGCGCGCCGATCACCGCGATCGCGACACCGATCCCCATGGCGACGGTGCTCGCCTGCCACCAGGCGCTCGGAATGTCCCAGAAGCTAAAATCAAATATTGTCTCTATTGTAGCCGGTTCCGCAGCGTTCTCGTTAAACTGCATTGTTGACAAAATTCCGAGGAAATTAAATTTCAAGTTGTAAATTAACGGTGGGGAGGGAGGGCGAAGGGGAGCTCCGAACACACCGAGGGCGTAACTTTGATTTAAAGCTAAACTCGATTTCCCGGCGCGCGGTCATTCATTTGTCGCCGGCGTTAATTGCGATTGTCGGATTAAATTTGACCCTAGGATATGAAGATTGCTGTGTGGAATCAATTTGGTTTCTCTCTTTCTCTCTCTCTTTTTTTTTCTTTTTTTTTTTTTTTTTTTTGTTTTTATTTTCTCCTCGT
>NW_025109437.1:0-4829 GCF_011392965.1 Frieseomelitta varia
GGAATGAACGATCGGTTAGATTGCCTGGAGTGAGATCCATCGCTCTTTTTTTTTTTTTTTTCTTTTTCTTTTTCCAACGATTACGACGGGTAATCTGGTGATCTTCATTGACGAAAAGGAACGCGACGGCCGCGCTGTAGGGGAACTGATTTTGAACGTGGCTGCTCGTTTAGGGGAGAAAGTAAATTGTTCAGTCGGTTTGTTGAGGAATGTTTGTCCGAGGAGGAAGCCGGCGTTTGATAGTGGCTCTCCCGATTCACAGGCATCGTCTGAATTGCGCTGGCACGTCGAGGTAAAAGGTGAAATTCCAAGCGAGTCTTCTTCTTCTTCTTCTTCTTCTTCTTCTTCGCGATACATCCTTCGAGCATTAATAAGACGGCTTGCAAAATAGATACTTCCTTGCCGCGTAATTCGCATCCTGCGGAGCGGTATCTTCGCTGCATCCCAGGTAAAAGCTGTTGGAAATAATAATCGGTGTACTTTCATCGAAGTTAGGATGGTGCATTTGAAACATTGTTCGATTTGTCGCGGAGGCGTGTCGAGAAATATTGATTTGAAATAGCGTTACGTATTTATTATTATTAGGGAATTGTGCGACTGAAACGTAGCAGTTACTCGAGGTAACGTTTCGTGCTTGTTACAATTTGCATCGACACTATATATCTTCAGTTGCTATCTTAAACTTGGGAAAAATAGGCATTTGCATGTTTCAGCCATTTGTCTTCGATAATGTGTACATTTTAAACAAAAAGATAGACAGTTTTGCAACTTAAGTATCGTGCTTTTGTGAAACTGAGGAATTTTTATTTCGAGCAACGATGATATTTATTAAATTTATAGAATAGTCGTTCGTATTTGTTGAACATTATTGAAGGTTTCGAATTGTTAAATTATTCGTTCAACATTATCCTAATCTTTGCAAAAATTCCTTCAAATACTTCAGTTAGCACGTGTAACGAGAGAAATAATTTATTTCAAATAACTGTTCATTCTGAAAAACGTATAATTAAAATACATAGTGACTATGTTAAAATAAAGTAAGTAATATTGTAATTAATATGAAAATTTCAAGCTAACTAGTGTAACTTTTATTTTACTGTTCGTTTCTACGAACGATTTCAGCTCATAAATCTAGCTTTTAATGTGTAAAAAAAAAAAGGAAAATTACTATATAATATAATATATATATGTACTATATACTATATACTATATAATATAATATATATACTATATACTATAATATAATATATATACTATATACTATAATATAATATACTACAATATACTATATAACATAATATATATACTATATATACTATATACATACTATGTACTATATAATATATTTTATATATAGTATATAAAAAAAAGAACTATTTCAAAAGATAGTATTTATACCCCATAAACATTCATACAGTAGAATCGTAATAGTAAATAAAAATAACTGAATAAATAAGTTAATGACCATAGCATTATAGTAGCAGCAAAATAGTAGAATGCGGGAAGCGGCGTTTCCTCTTTGATATAACAATTTCCAAAAATTCGACGTTCAGTTTGTTCGTTTTTCAGCGAAAATGAAGTCCGTTAGGTCAGCCAGCTGTGTCTGTTTCACTGTGATTTTCTAATGAAAGGCAATCAAGTACCGGCGCGGGATGGCATTGGCAAGAAGCGTGGTTTTCACGACTGAAAATGGGTCTGTATCGTAACAAGCGTGCGAGAAAGACCCCCTTAATCAGCGGAGCAGGGAAACCTTGAAGAAAAACGTAATTTTCACTGGACGATTTATTACGTGTTTGTTTACTGAGACCGTTCCACTTGCCAGTCGGAGTTAGATTCATCAATCTTTCTGACTTTCAATATCATACCGTTTGATCTTCCTCGATAAACGATTTCTGATCTACTCCGTAAATTTTCAATAGCTTCGTCTTTCGTCACTTGATCAAACATTGATTCTTCCAAGTCTCGCTCTTCCTTTTTGGAAGAGCTAGTAAAATTGCGCTTGGCCCATTATGGAAACCCGAGGATTAAAAGATCGACACCACATATCGTCGTTGAAACGTAAAGCCGATAATAAAAGCGACGCACGTTGGCGACTATTGCGACGGTGGAACGAGTTTTTCACTTCGACGAGGATTAATGGCCAATGTAAATTTCGTAGCGGGACCAACAGGTTTTCGGCTCGGCTGCCATATTTCATCGTGTGATCCTGACACCGAAAAACGGAAAACAGGGGGGGAACCTACTTGTACAGAATGGTTGAGAAGTGTTTAGATCTGCAATAGTTTTTTAATAACTAATAGTTTATAGTTTAATAGTTTAATAATTAATAGTTTATAGTTTATAATTTAATAATTAATAGTTTATAGTTTATAGTTTAATAATTAATAGTTTATAGTTTATAGTTTAATAGTTTAATAGTTTAATAAATAATAGTTTATTATTAATAATAGTTTATAGCTTAATAGTTTAATAATTAATAGTTTATAGTTTATAGTTTAATAGTTTAATAATTAATAGTTTATAGTTTAATAGTTTAATAATTAATAGTTTATAGTTCAATAATTAGTTTTAATAATTAATAGTTTATAGTTTATAGTTCAATAGTTAGTTTTAATAATTAATAGTTTATAGTTTATAGTTTAATAGTTAGTTCTAATAATTAATAGTTTATAGTTTAATAGTTTAATAATTAATAGTTTATAGTTTATAGTTCAATAGTTTATAATTCAATAGTTTATAGTTCAATAGTTTATAGTTCAATAGTTTAATAGTTTATAATTTAATAGTTTATAGTTCAATAGTTTATAGTTTAATAGCTTATAATTCAATAGTTTATAGTTCAATAGTTTATAGTTCAATAGTTTAATAGTTTATAATTTAATAGTTTATAGTTCAATAGTTTATAGTTTAATAGCTTATAATTCAATAGTTTATAGTTCAATAGTTTATAGTTCAATAGTTTAATAGTTTATAATTTAATAGTTTATAGTTCAATAGTTTATAGTTCAATAGTTTATAGTTCAATAGTTTATAATTCAATAGTTTATAGTTCAATAGTTTATAGTTCAATAGTTTAATAATTTATAATTTAATAGTTTATAGTTCAATAGTTTAATAGTTTATAAATAATAATTAATAGTTTAACTTCTTGATGTATCTGTCCGTTTAAATTTATCCAAATTTAGAATTTTATGGAATTAGGTTATAAGGAATATTTATGCAAATTCAGAATTATACGAGGTTAAAGAATTTCTTCTCCTCTGAATATTACTTTACTTTGAATGTTTTGTATATTTTCGCACGTTACATGCACACTGACAATTTTCATTACGTTCTCGATAAACTTAAATCACAACTGGAGGAGTATATTTAATAACCTAGTGAATGGCAGTGAGGAATGTAAAGTGACTTTAATCTCATGTTTATCTGAGTTCATATAAATCTACGAGAAACGAAAATTCTTAAGTCACTTGACTCAGGTATCAATCATTTTCATTCCCTCGGTTCAATCAATAATATCATCATTATAAATAACATTATTAATTTCTTCCTAACTAATATTATTAATAATATTAATTAATCGGTATTAACTATTTTATCAATTAGTCCAAATCGATGTCAGTTGTCCGAATAAGATTAGAAGTTGAAATTACATCAAAAATATACTTTATATACAATGGCTTACAAAAATATTTGAACACTTGTCACAGAAAATAATAAATATATAATATAAATATAATATTAATTAATTAAAATTTATTAATGTAAATATAATATTAATTAATTAAAATTTATTAATGCAGATATAAAATTAATTAATTAAAATTTATTAATGTAAATATAATATTAATTAATTAAAATTTATTAATGTAGATATAATATTAATCAATTAAAATTTATTAATGTAAATATAATATTAATTAATTAAAATTTATTAATGTAAATGTAACAATAATTAATTAAAATTTATTAACGTAAATATAATATTAATTAATTAAAATTTATTACTATAAATATAATATATTATATATTAATAATATATTAATAATATATAAATATATAAAAATATATTAATATTAATATTATAAATAATACAATAATATTAAACATACATTATATATACTGAAAAAAACTAAAAAAAACATGTCAAACATTCGTCAACACTGTAACATCTAATCATGTCGATCAAATTCGAAATCAGTCTGAAAACGTATATATAAAAAGTACATTTACCGCAAACGTAGTTAAATACAAAATTAGCGCGCGGCACGAATAATCATAATGATGCACACACATTGCGAACGTTGTGAACGAGTTGTGACGAATTAATGAGTTAATAAATTATTAATTCTCAAATTATTGAATTATCAACGCTTCGATCGTTTAATCTACAGTCACGAGGATAATCGAGCCTCGTTTCGCAACTGAGTACCTAATTTTCAAGCATTCGAAATACGAATTGAACAGAAAAACAGATGGAACGTAGCGAATCTCTGGTCAATACGGATTGAGCCGTTCGGTTGGACAAGATGAAACGACTGCGCTCGTGTATCATTCGGTGAAAAGAAGCCGTAGCTGCTTCCGGCTTCTTGTGCAATGTCGGGGAAACAAGGAAACGCTATGAATGTACTAATGAGATGGGCCTCGCAATTATAATCGTACGTCACGTCGCGACGCAGCGCGTTTAACTCAAGGCAAAGTCACATTACCAGCGCTCTGACCTTTTCTTCTTTCTTTCTTTCTTTCTCCCCCCCCCCCCCCCACCTCTTACTTTTTTTGGTTGCTTTCGTCTCGAGGGTTGAGATTGCGTTCGAATACCGGGGGCTGAA